>NW_024885088.1:878177-1112476 GCF_019232065.1 Centrocercus urophasianus | reverse complement strand
CCTGCAAGAAGCCGGCCCCTGGCAAGCACTAGCAGGGATTGCACTTCTCTTTAATTAAAAAATAAATAATAACTTAAAAAAAAAAAAAAGACTCATGTCATTTAAATGGGTTTATTTGGACTGAGCACTGGGTTTTAAGATATTCTGGAAAGCACACACATGAAACACTCATCAGTACCCATTCATCCTGAGACCCTTTCAAAGTTCTATGTGATGGATTTAAATCAATGACGGCATACCTTCAAATAATCATTAAAAAGAAGCACACAGATTTAAGACAGAACGACACTCAGTGTAAGCGTCAATTCTGGAACTGCATTCTTTAAACACTGTGGTCTGCTGATTCCTAGGAAACAAGAGAACAAGGTGGACAAATGTGAAGCATTTGGTCTTCACATGGAAGGAAAAATAAGAATAAGTGATTGTTGGTCATCTGATGTACTGACTCATACGTAATACTATTCTCTCTGTGCAAAGTTAGATTCAATAGCAGTATTTGCAGAATGTTGTTCAGCATGAGAGCATCAAAACTAGTTCTGAAAAACAACTACGTGGAGGGTACTCGAATTGCCGGTAAGGAAGCCATACTCCAAGAAATACTGAGCATGCTCTTCTCCCATTGACTTCTCCCCATGCACAGAAGCTGGTAACTTACCAAAAGTAGCCATATGATCAGGCAATATGTAACAAAAAAGCAGGAAAGTCAAGAAAATGGCTTTCCACCTGTGAACCTAATTCAGTGCAAAAGAGCTATTTTCCCACAATCACTGTGCTCCATCTGATACTGCAGGCACAGACATAAATTGAATATGGTACATTCACCATTTGGAGATCTGGACCTTAAACATTAACCTTTCTCCTTAATAGTCATATCCAATGTAATGCACCATAGGAAGCCAAAGCACTGGGCCTGATTCTGCATTGTAAATCTACTACTCCTTTCTCCCCTATTCTCTCTCACTGCTTTTTTTTATTATTATTATTTTTTTATTATTATTATTATTTTTTTTTTTTAATGGAACTATTTGTGCAGATAAATATGGTGAGCATGGGCTCTCACCGCATTCTCTTTTCTAGCATCCTGAGTGGCAGGCACAGGCTCAATTACATGAATATAACTGAGATCATCTTAACCAATCCCCTGCTATAGCACCTCTGCCTTTGTGGCTCTGAACTGCTCCAACAATGAAAATTTGCAAACAGTTTCTTGAAACATGACTCAAACATCCTTCAATGTGAGGAAACTGGTGTGTGACACAATTGGCTTTTTATTTTATTAGCATTATTATTGTTTGCTGCTTTTGGAGAGCTTTGAATCTCTCAAGACATTTCTTTAGCATCTCTGATTGCTTTCAATTTTCTTGCATTTTCTACCTTTGAAGCACTTGTGAACAGCAAGAAAAGCTATGTAAACAAATGTATTCAAATACAAATAAATCCACACAGCGAACTCAAGTTATGTTCTTCACTCTTTTCCTTCTTCCTCTACCACTGCCCCCCTGGCTCCCAGGTTTAAACCAAAGGTTTCAAATGAACAAACCCTTAAGCCATTAGAGCTCCAAGTTCTCGCTGCACCCGTCACAGCCTCCAGTACACACACACAAACACAAAAGAAATACTCCCAGCTTGGCATTAACAACATTCATTCAGTGCTCTTTAGTTAAAGGAAGAAAACAATTAAGCGAAACCTTGAAGTAATCTTATTCTGCGTATTTAGCCTCTTCATCCCTCAATGTGCGGTTTGTAAGATATCACTTTTTAATCAAAAGATCTTAACCTTTTTCACATATATTACCAACACTAAGCATCACAGCATTGCTGTGACAGAGCAATAAATTATTGTATCCACTTTTAATAAAAGTATTTAATTTGATCTAGTTCCTATGTAAGCTGCAGATATATACCTAACTATGAAAATAATGCCTCCTATTTATTTTCATTGATATTACAACAGAAACAACAAGCACAATAACACTATTTGATAGAACAAATTCTCAGCTACAAAACACTTTTGCAACATAGTCACCACCATTAGCTATGCATTTTCGCCAGTGATGACATGCTCACATAAATCTGCACCAGCAGAGATGACTCACTGTTTCACAGCTTCTACAGTGTTATTGCTAGGAAAATTTGTCCACACAGACTATTTTTCAGATGGAAGTTAGAAAATGCAAAATCTGAACTATACAGTGGGTGTGGAAGGACAGTCCAGCCAAGATTGGCAATGTGCTCCATGGTCTTGTTGGCTCCGGGCCTGGCATTACCCTATTGCAAGAGAAAGGTTGTCTCCTTCCTGGAAAGGTACAAAGAAGGGCAACAAAGCTGGTGAGGGGCTTGGAGCACAGGCTTTATGAGGAATGGCCGAAGGAGCTGGGGTTGTTAGGTCTGGAGAAGAGAAGGCTCAGGGGAGACCTTACTGCTCTCTGTAACTACTTGAAGGAAGGTTGTAGTGAGTTCTACAGTGAGCTCAGGGTCAGCCTCTTCTCTCGTGTAACTGGTGATAGGACTAGAGGGAATGGCTTCAAGCTGCACCAGGAGAGATTCAGGCTGCACGTTAGGAAATACTACTTTTCTGAAAGAGTGGTCAGGCACTGGAATGGGCTGCCCAGGGAGGTGGTGGAGTCACCAACCCTGAAGGTGTTAAAGGAATGTTTGGATTTTGTGTTGAGGGACGTGGTTTAGTGAGAACTATTGGTGATAGGTGGATGGTTAGACTGAATGATCTTGTAGGTCTTTTCCAACCTTGGTGTTTCTATGATTCTGTGATTCTTCTCCAGCCTGAGTCTGTAAGTTCCATTCCTTAGCTTCATTAGTGTCACAATGCAGTAGTGGTCTCAGCTGGTGGTTTGTCTAGTTTTCAGGAAATCCAGAAAGATCACCCCTTTCCTATCCCAAAAGACAGTGCACATGTGCAGTGATAGTATAAAAGTGCTTTTAATTTTTTCTTTGATGGAGAATTCACGTCTCTACTCCATTTTGGGCTGTCATTTTGATTCTGGCTTCAAGTGGAGACATGTCTAATAATCAGTTATGATTCAATCCAGGAAGTTGTCACCTTGAGCCACATATTATTTCAAAAAGTCTGGATAAACTCTGTGATATTCCAACATTATCATCTTTTCCAACATGCTAAAGCCAATATTAATCTCTTAATAGAGCTCCCCGGTCGCAATCTGCTGATTTACAATCTACGGATCTAGACATTCTCCATTTTGTGGTGTGACAGCTGTGCACAACCATTCATGGTTTGTCTTTCACAGTGCCGTCACTATTGCTCAAGCATACCACCCACCGCCTCACTGTGCTCACATCCACTGTTTGGTCCATCAGATTTTGATGAATGCCAGTGGGTGCCATTTTTTCCACATGGAGGAATTCAATGCCACACATTTTGCCACACATTTTGCTTCCAAGTCGGATATCATTTTGTCAAATTTTCCCTCCGCTGCCATCTGTCACACAGCAACAAGATGTAATGAAACATTAGTGGAAGGTACATCCTATACTGCCATATCACCAGCATTCACCTTTGACATCATGGGGCAACATAATAAAATAGGAGGAATTACTTATAGAGCAGCCATCATGCTACTAACACAATTTTGAACATATTCGTCCTCACAAATCTTCTGTGAGGTAGAGAAATAGTGAAATGCTATTTTCTCTATTTTGGGTAAGTAGAAACTCTGGCCCAGACAGACTATAGCCGTGTGGTATAAGTAATCTAAAAATCTACCTAATCTCTGGGACTCCGCTTGCTACTGGCAAGGCATTTCTAAAGGCCATAGACATCTTGTAGGACAACTCTCAGCTGGGGCTTAGGTACAGCTTAGGTCTGAATTTGGGCTGAAACTGTATTTAATGCACTCATGTACCTTTTCTGCTATAACTCCCTGCAGCAAAAACACCACGGGTCTCTGAGCTGGAAGCCAGGTTGCAGCCCAGTGGTATGAGTGACAGCCCCCCAGAAGCACAGTCTGAGCAACAGCCCTAACTTCATTCAGAACTGAAAGAGAAAACATACAAATGCCTTAATAGGAGTTAAAAGAAATAAGAATATTTTTGTTGAAACCAGATGCCAATCCTTCCAGTTGAAGATCAGATTCAGAGGCTGCTTTTTCAAGAAAACTTAGAAATTGCTTTCTTCCTTTAGTCACTTCATCTTCCTTTTGGTAAACTACATATCTTGTATTTGAAACGTTGGCACTACAGAATAATGCGGGGAGAAAGAAAATATGAGTTTTGTTGAAAACAAAAAATTTCACAGGTAAAAATTACACCTCTGCTTTTTCTGAGCTACATATGGGCTGAAGCACACAGTGTTTGGCTAAGTCTGCTTCTACACTATGAAGTTCCCATGCTGCAGCAGTTGTTATTGACAGAGCTCTTTAAAGAATCGTGTTTCTGTCAACTGTGAATTGTGGCATGCTTACACAAAACAAAAAATAAGATGCTCCTCACCCTACTGTTTTAAGCTGGGCCAATAAATCAAGCCTGTAGTTTATGAAACTATCATTAGATGGTTATATTGCCATAAAATGTTGGAAAATAAAATAGTGCTCACAGAAAATTATAGAAAACACATATTTATATATATTCACTCAGGTCCCAGTTACCCTTATATTTGACACAAATGAAAACAAAACAGCATTTTAAGCTCCTGGAAATGACAATATCATGTTATCTAGATAAGTAACACAAAACTATTATTGAAATTCTGATAGCATTTGCTATACTGTTAAAGGAAAATTACCTGTAATGCATAGTTTAAATAATTACTTTTAAACAAAAGCTTCTTTTCTGCACTGCTTATTTATCTTCCAAAACCAGCTCAGCAGGGCTATGTATTTTATTAAAATTGCCTTCAGACTGCTAATGGCGGGGTGTGTGTTAGCACAGGAGAAGTGATGGCTGTTTCACTCCTGTTCCTTAAACTGGGAGTCGGCCCAGACACTTAAAGAGCAAGAACTCTTCTGCACATTTGACTTTGTCAGCAACACTTTGCGTGCTAATGATACTGGTGGCAGCAGTAAAGTGATGGGTCAGGCTTGAACTGGAAGCTTTCTAATTATGCTTACAACAGCAACAACAAACCCAACAATCCAGAAATCCCCTCTACAGCCATTTCACTATGTATCAAGCCTTTGGAATGGAAGTCATTTGGTAAGCTTTTGACCAGCGTTTCTCTCCCATTCTCTTGTGCTCAGCCTCAAATAAAAGGGCACATAGCAGCACTCGATATTCCCTGTACCATATCAGAGAATAGCACAACAGCAGCAAGCCACTCTGTGGTGATTTTATGAGCAGAAAACCCACACAAATCACCCAGATGACCTTCTGGTAGATCTTGTTTCCCACAGAGGAAGCCACAGTCAGGGTGCAGTAGGCTTCAGAAAGCCTAAGTGCTAAGAACTGACCTCCTCTGTCTGGAAGGACCTAACAATCAAACACCCACAGCTGTCACTGCAGCCAAAATCCCCAAAGCAGGTCCCTCTTGCTCTGCAGGGATAGGAGCATCAGGCATCGCTGCTGCCTCGTCTTTGCAGCTATGAAACCTTCTGCATAAAAACTGTTTGCCTATTGCACACATATACTAAGCAAACTAACTTGCATGATGAAATCATTCTAGGTTTATTCACTTGGTTCAATTAATCTACGTTTAACATATTTTTTCTTTATTTGATTAAAACTCTAGATATGAATATCCATGATTTTTCACATTAAAATCAAATGCTACTTGAAAGTTCAGAACTGAATTTGGCAAATAAGGCAGCCTCCTTCCTTCATCAAACAGATAACTTGCTGCAAGCAGAAAGGGAGACTCATTTACACCCTCCTTCCTGGAGTTTTACAAATGATCACAGTATAGGCTAGATCAGAAAGCAGAATGAATGCACTACACTGATCCTGTATTTCAGAGAAAATCAGCATCTCCATAAAGCTGACACTTTTTGGAATTTTAACTAACTTTTTAATATGATGCTTAAGGAAAACCGTGAAGAATTTTCACTAGTTGATTTTCACAGGTTCTGAGGTGCCCACACATCCATGTCAGCCTCAGAAGGAGACCTACTCACCACTTCTGAAAAGCAATCTGGACATACATTGCTTCCAGGTAAACTGGACTGACAGCACAGACCAACATTATTAAACATATATGGAAAGCAAGAGAGACAGATGAAGTTCTTGACTCTTAGTTTTTCATAAATAAAAGCATTTCTGCTTAAAAAAAAAACAAAACACATCGACACCCACACATAAGCCTCAAAGTCCAAGAAAGGCAAACCTACTTAGAAACCTTACCCCACCAGGACAGCAGATATAGGTGCCAATGAAATAAGTGAGCTTTTAAATGCATTGATTCACTTATTCCCCTTATCTGGTTGCAGAAACGAAATCATGCTCTTACCACAAAGCGTACCCATGTCTAGGACACAGAGGTTTAAAAAAAGCACACCACTTGCTCATAGGAGGAAGGCAGAGGAATAACTTGTCTTCAGTTGCTACTTAGGAATGCTTTTATAATCATTGCATTTCTTTTCTTAGTCACTGGGTTTATTTATTTCACTTTTTTAAAGTGTTTTTATAAAGCAAGTAAATTTGCTATTAGGAAAGTAAATGGAGAGCAATACTCTCAGCTAAACTAAAAAGGTTATCTAATAAGGAATCCAGCTGCAGACCATAAAACCAGATCACTGATAATAAGAAATCAAAAACAGTGGTATAAACCGCTGGATTACACTTTGAGATCCCAAGCAAGTTGTTCCAAGGCATCTCCAGTTTTATGACAGTTCCGCAAGATCAGTGCCACCATCTCATTCCCCATCTCATCTAACCTGATCTAGCAGCACTGATACCACATTTGGTCAGCATCAAGCCCAATGTTTCTTAGAGCCACACGATTTTCATTATTCATAGTATTTAGACAAGAGATCACCAGCAGCCCTGCCTAATGTGATCCCCCAAACTGATAAAGATTGCTTTAAAAATCTGATCTTGATTTCATGGGAAACTTTTTTTAGAAGAAAACAATAGCTTCTGCTTTGCAGAGCAGGACACATGCAAGGATCGCTTCATGCACCATTTCTCGTGCCCTCAACTTCTTGTGCAATTCTCTTTGGTCCCATTCTCACAGCTGTATCAATGGAGGACATGCACGATTTCAACTTGTTACTTTGGAAAAGCCATCCACTAACTCCCAGCCACCTGGTTGGCTGCCTGGTGTAAAATGAAGGTACAAGAAAAAACATTCTCTTGGATCCCTTCGGTACTGCGAAAGCATCCTCATTCCTCTTTAGGCAACACAGAGGCTCCTGCAGTTGAAATCCACAATGATTTAACAGTAACCATCCTATACACAAACACACCAACAAAATATCACAATACAATTTGGGCTTACTTCTCTCACATAAATATGATACTTTCTAGACCCAGTGGGTCACAGAGATACACTTTCACCAGCAAGTCTCATTCATGAGCTTTAATAAAAGCAAGTGCAAATGAAAAACTAAAGCTCTCCATGTAAATAAAAGATTGAGATTTCAAAGCTTTGGATGACATAGGAAACAAAAAGTGCACAAGAACAGGAGCTTCTTCCCTCTCATACCCACGCTTAGAAATGCATGCAAATATTGTGAGTTTGCAGATTACCAATTTAGCAGTTGGTTTCATTCTGAGACATTTCTGGAGGGGAAGTAATACAGTAACAGCAATTCCTCCCAATTCACTTCCCACCAGTGCCACACAGACTCGGATTTTCAGGTTAACCAAAACCGTAGCTACAAAATAAAGTGGGATCAAGATGAGAATTTCCTTGAGCACACCTACGTTATTTACCAAACCAGAAACAAACTGAGGCAAGAAAGCAATCTCAGACTAACTCCTTTTTGTTGCTGCATGAAGTTACAGTCTCCAGCCTACAATGACTGTTCCAATGGCAGACTGCAGTTTTAATGTAACTTACCACATCTGCATGGAGAGAGTTTCTGCAGCTCTTCTATCCCCTTTTTCACAAAAAAAAAAAAAAAAAAAAACCCCCCCCGGGGGGGGGCTGTCATAAAAAATATACTTTCTTTAGTAAAAAGGTTGAATAATTTGTTTTTAATGACTTTAAGACAATTTATCCAGAAAAAATATTACCCCCTTCACCCCCTCTCAATTGCTGGCTGCTTTTCACTCTCATCAGTAAGACAGGTTCAGCCACATGGTTCAAATTGTTTTGAGATTATTTTTTCTACAGTCATATTTTTAATATGACAAAGAAAGGATGTTGAATTAAACTCCAGGAATAAACATGGATATATATATATGTACCTTTCTATGTACTGAACATGATGTATTTGACAGCTGTCTTCTTCACCCTTTCCATGCTGCTCATTATCACTTGAATTGCACTTTCTTTGTTTTAAGATCCATGTATTTGTATTTCCTCACACTGTACAGTCAAAAATTGATTAGTGTTTACAATAACGACAGTTACATCCTCAGGACCTATAATAAGAAATCTACTTCTCTAGTTGCATGGATAAGCATATCTACGAAAATCAAAAGGAGCACGTGAAAAGGTAATTTATAAATATTTGAGTTGAATATACTCTGATCAAAGGCAGTGGAAACAGAGGCTGAGGCTGAAGAATTATCTGAAGTCTGCCATACTTTAACTACCAGTTCCTTACAGACATCTAAACTGTAATGAAGAAAGCACAGAAACTGATCCTTAATGCTAAACATATGACCCAGCATACACAGGGAGCCAGCCTGATGCAGTACACTGGTTTGTGCTGAAATGATGTAACTTCACAGCAAAAACCAGATGCCATTATATGGTTTTGAAAATGTCAAGAAACCAAGAAACCACTCACAAATTAAAACAAAACAAAACAAAACAACTACAAAACACAACAAACAAACATCCAAACTCCGAAAATAAATTCTTCTAAACCAAACAATACAGGCCTAATCATCTTCATGTACAGCTTGTTAGAGCCTATTAATGACATCCACAATGACAACACAAATACTTCGTTCTCAGACCAAAACTTTTGCAACTAAAAATCTGTCTTTATAATGCTGTAGTTTTCTCACAATCTTTAGGGACCAAATTATTTCAAATAAGCAAATGATTTATTGAGATGCTATTATGCATGACAGCTGCACAATGTATATATTAATATATGATATACAGGATGTACTTATCTCAATATTTTTGCCCTCTGACTTTATGCCAAGCTTGCTCTCTGTGCTTGGGGGCTTCCACTCCCAGGAGTGAGGTATTTTTTACATCATGTGTTCCTGGAAGCCTCCTCCAAAAAGCAGCATAGTGCTGCAACACATAGTGCTGTGCACAATAGAGGCAGAGGCACTTGCTGCCCACAGATCTTGTTGTCCCCGCATCAGAGAAAGCAGGATAGGTGGACCCAGCAGGGAATTTCAAACAGAGCAACAGTCGTTTTGGTGTTAGATGTCTAATATTGAAATTAAATATATATTCTCACAGGTTTGTTGGGGGAGGCAAACCAAAAATCTTTGCTACTGTGGGATATGCAGAAAAGGCATAAAAGCACGAATACGTCACTCACTGCTTGTTTAAGCTCTATCTTTTAAGACAGTGATAAGGCCAAAACTTCAAACTTCACTCAGGCAGATCTTGCATATCAATAGCTTTGCCTCAGTAAGAACCCAGGAAAGAGTGCAGGACAATTTATGTAACCGACTGGAGCAGTAGCTACACCTGTTATTAAGATCACTCGACACAAGTGATTAAACAACTACCTGCAGTTGTTCGTTCTCAGCCAATATTTTACCATTTTGTCTGATTTATCTGCGAAGCACGACTGCCTCAGGCTGAATGTTTTGGAAATGGTACAACTTTTTTCCAAGAACAAGGTTAAAGGATATGATGCTTAAAATTCTTCGAGCTAGTTCTCTGTAAGAGCTCCAGCACTTGAAGCTGTGGAGAAAGGCTGGAGATCTGGCAGCCTGACTAAGGATTTTTTCAGGGACAAAAGCTTTTTGTCCTCAGATCTGCCTGGAGTGAGCACTGACAGAACTGAGGTTCACCAAGACCTTGGCTTTCCAAAGTTGTTATCGTGCTTTCAATACAACTTTTTATATCAAAAACGTTGCATCTTGATTATACCGTATTTCACCTCCACTCTATTTAAAAACCGTGTAGAACAGGAAACGAGACTGAAGTAACCAAATGAGTCTTCCAGTAAGCAAATGCAATAAAACTGCAGATATCACAGAAGGAACTTACTAAAACATTTCTGAAAAGGCTTCAAACCACAACCCTCTATGCCACACCATGTAGTTGTCACCCTTGACCCAGGCAACTCTGTCCAAGTACATCTCATGTACCATCATCTATTGTAGTCTCTCATTAAACTTTTCTCCTTTCTCTCAATTACTCATAGCTCCCCAACCCACCCTCTTGAAACAAGAAAGTGGTTCTGCTTCATTGCAGGTGAGGATCCACCGAAACAAAGAGCTTGCCCACAGTAACACACAGAAGCCTATCAAGGAGCAGGAAACTCAGTCCAAACTTTTGCAGGTCCTGGCCAGTCTCATCTCTCAGAGCTGAGCCAACCTGCTGCAAGCTCTCAACAGCACTTCCAGAGACACCCTGCCCAGCAAAGGCAAAACACACCTCTTACCTGCCAAGTCTCTCAGTTTAAAATCTTAGCTTCTCTTCTTTCTACTTTCTTCTACTTGCAACACTGAAAGGGAGAGAAAAGAAAAAAATATCAAAGGAAGAGCCACAATTATCTCATTCAAAATCTTTCTTATATTCACTATCTTGTTTTATCCTCAGTAAAATTCTCAAAAATTAAGTCTGCTTTGAGAGCAAGACCCGCAGCATGTGGAAGTAGAGGGGAATCTACCCAAATGGAAAAAAAAGCTGAAGGTCAATGGTGAAAAGATGGGGATTAGCACAACAGTACAGTGAGATGCTTAGTTACAGAACTTCAGGGATGCATGCAATTCTAAATTGCTACTGAGGTGAATAAAAATTCACACAGGAACCTTCAGGGTCTACAGAGGGAAAAAAAGGAGAGGAGCAAGTGGGAAATTGAATCACTGTCCACTGAACTCAACAGAAAAAGAGACAGTAAATTCAGACAACTTTGCATTGTACCTAAAGCAGGAGAAGAAAAAAAGATACAGCAGGAATAGAGAGAATAAATGAGAGACTAGCTTAATAAATCCCAGAAATATTATTAAAGCAACTGAAGTACAGCTGGAGAATTTCAAGCAGAGGGTTAGATTCTGCTCCTTTGAGATCCCGAACCCTCGCTTCTTCCATCAAAATCAATGGAGTAGTTTTAGATTTACATCTATGTAACGAGGAACAAAATCAAATTAAAGAGTGCAGAGTAACTGGAGAAAAACTAAGCATTATTGAGTGTTCCAACACTGGGAGGCACTCAGATACTATAGTGCTGAAGGCCACAGTAGCAGATTGATTAAATGATTGATCTATCAGTAGGAGATTTATCCAATATGGAGAAGAAACAGAGTGCTCTAAGTCAGGACTACTAGTCAGCTATTTTCTACACACTATAAACATGCAAAGAAGGTGCTGTATAGAACATACCAGTAATAATAATTCCCAATTACATCCCACACTCAATATGAGTTCTAATCCACAACTTCAACATTTTGAAGGTATTTTGTAAAACAATTTTGGAAGAAAAAAAAAAAAAAAAAAAAAGTTTCCATAACAAAATTCCAGAACTTCCCTGTTCACTTGTATTTCTCTTTCTTTAAATCTGACAAACTAATACCAAACGGTACAAGATTATGCCCAGAGCCATTTATACTAGAAGTCATGCAGTACTTTTCCTGGACCAACAACTGACACTTTCTCAACATGAGTTTTGTAAATGATTATGTGAAAGTAGCAGTTTCTTTTCAGGTTTCATGCTCTCATAAATGAAGACTACTGTCTTTCAGACACCTCCTTTCACTAATGCATTGTCTTTACTTACATGTAGCGCACGTTGTCCATGCTCTGAAAACATAAACTTTGATAAAAATTAAAGCTCTGACTTGAGCTCACTTTCTTGCATTTTCCTTATTTATTTATAGAATCTGTGCACTTATCACATTGTGTCTATATCATAACCACCATGACTTCAACTGACTTGAATATTATCAGCTTTTGTTGTAAATAAAAACCAATTCCATCCAGTTTCCCTTTAATTTCCACATTTATGCCACAAAGTCCCAGCACTTCTGATGCAAATTCTTGCAGCAAAGCTAGTCATGTTTTGTGACATCTTTCTTACCTACTTCTACAGGCATTTTCTCACTTCTTAGAAAATGATCTCCAGGCACAGTGAAGGTAGTACTACTCTAGTAACCTAGAGAAATCTATTTAAGCTCAAATTGTAGAGATTTATGTTTATAAAAGTGAAAGAAGAAGTTCTCTTCCTGCTCCCCAACACAGACTTTGACAATCATAACTTCAGTCTCTATATTCAAATTAGGAATCACACCATTTCAAGTCCAGAGGGAATAGGCTGGTGCAGTCACCAAACCACTCTCAACAGTATCTGAAAAGTCATGGCAGTCAGATTAAGTTCCTGGTGACTGGAAAAAAGGCAGTATCACACTCATTTTTAAGAAGGGTAGGAAGGACAACCCAGGGAACTACTGACCGGTCTGCCTTATCTCTGTGTCAGGGAAGATCATGAAACAGATCCTCCTGGAAGCTATGCTAACGCACATGAAAGAGAGGGAGATGATACGAGGCAACAAGCATGGCTTTACCAAGGGCAAATTCTTCCTGACCAACCCAGTGGCCTTCAGTAGTGGCATAATTGCACCAGTGGATAAGGCAAGAGCCACTGATGACATCTATCTGAATTTCAGTAAGGCTTTTGACATGGTCCCCTATAATATCCTTCTCTCTGAATTGGAAAGATTTGATAGGTGGAACTGCTCAATGGATGAGGAACTGGCTGCACAATTGTACCTAGAGTGTGGTGGTCAATGTCTCGATGTCTGAACAGAGATCAGTGTCCCTTAGAAATCAGTAGTGGGACACATGCTCTTCAGTACCTTCATCAATGATGCCAACAGTGGGATCAAGTGCATCCTCAGCACTCCAAGTTTGTGGATGACACCAACTGGTGCTGTGAGATGAGATCTTACCTGAAACATTGCGCCCAGATGTGGAATTCTCAGTACAGGAGAGACATGGACCAGGTGGAGCACATCCAGAGGAGGGACAGAACACCTTCACTATGAGAACAGGCTGAGAGAGCTGGTACTGCTCAGCCTGGAGAAAAGAAGGCTCCAGGGAAACCTGACAGTGGCTTTTCAGTTTAGAGGTCATAAGAAAGACTTTTCAGCAAAATCTGCTGTGATAGAACAAGGGGAAATGGTTTCAGTCTAAAAAATTGAAGATTTAGATTGGATGTATAGAAAAAAAAAAATTACAGTATGGTTAGCAGTGTTGGATTCCCAGCACCTGGCTCCAGAGGATATCAGAACGATATGATTCAGAACACCATGTTTACTTTGAGAGCTGGGATCTGCAAATCCGTGCAGAAAAGAGTGGGAGCTTCTGTAGGTTCTACCTGGATATTTCCTTAAGCGTTTTTGTTCTACTTCACTCAGAGATGAGACTCCTAACCATATTATAATCAGTTTCTTGCAGATTACAAATAGGCTACCAGTGGATCTACATATGACCATAAATTAGACTCAGTTTCTTGATCATAGCAGCATCTGTACAGGAGGGTTATCACCCGCTGCATAGAGGAAATTGAGCAGAAAACTTATCTGCAAGCCACCATTTCCCTTTCTTCCATCTCCCCAAAATAAGCAAATTAAAACATAAAAGGTTTACAGTAAAACTCATGCAAAACTTTCACCACAGAAATGTAAAAATCCCTCATGCTTCATTACAAATCTGAAAAACAAGAGTCTATCAGTGAACAACTTTCACACAACGATTAAGAGTGTTAAAAGAAAAACAGAAACTGAAAGAGGGTTCTGAGATGAAGAAAGAAGAAGGATTTTAAGAAGAAATGAAGTGTTTTCATATGCTGTGGCCAAAAGCCAAGGAAGATTAATATTTTCAGAAACTAAAAACCATCTTGATGGACGAGAAATCTTGCGAACCAGTTTTTAAAAAATAATTTACATATTCTCTCTGACATCCCAATACTTGTTTTACAAGTGGTCTATCTTTATCTTCTGGTGCAAACAACTTGTCTTGACTGCTGAAAAACTTCATAATTCATGAGCATTTCACAGGGTTCTAGGAGTCTTTCAGGAATAGGCTACGCTTCACTATACATCAGAAAAGGAAAAATAGAAAGCAAACCACCTTTATTATCCACCCAAAGAAACAGCATCAGGCTTCCTGGCTGTATTTCTGTGGTCAGCAACACTTTACTCTAAAAGCAGTCCCATTACTTCATTACTTCATTCATTGTTTTCCTCCCAAACAGTTCTGTGATTCGGATTCTGAATGTTCTGCAGGTCCTAGACAGTGAACTCTCAAAGGCAGGGGCTACTTTCATCCACCTTTTGCATGAAGCAGCCACTGAAGTGGTTCTCCAGCTCCCATTGCAGATTTAGGAACTATTAGGACATCTGAGATGCTGCAGCGTAACATATTACCAGCCCTCAAGCTTTTATCTTTTTCTTCGGTGTTGACAATATGTTTTCAAGCAAATAAAGTGCAAAGCTGGACACCCGAATCACAAAAGAAGTGGAAGAGCACCTCAAGAGGCATAAACTGTTCTGTTCACCTCAGCAAGGTGTCAATGTTGATAACGCAAGGATAACAATAAGATGATTGAAGTTCAAATTATTTCACAGATTATGTACAAGACAGTAGTTTGTACAGAGCACAATGACTTTTCATTCTGGCATTAGAATCATGTGACATTTGCAAGATAGCCTGCTTAGCCTCCTTCCCACTGACAAGGAGCCAGTCTAGCAAAGACTACAGCAGTAAAATGATCACCTGAACACAAGAGAGATGAGTTCAAGGGTCTTGACAGAGTTCAGAAATAACATCTCACTCAAACAACTCATATGAGTGGAGCTCATTTGTAGGCAACCTCTGAAGAGTATTTACACCCTTTTCTGCCCTTCCCTGCTTTAACTGAAATACTTGTACAGAACATTTCTTAAATCGAATGTGGCAGAACCACTAATAATCCATTTGCACTCTGGGTGAGCTTGGCTAATGAATTCAAATGAGAGCAGAAGCAAACTACAGACTGCCAGATTTTTAATATCCTCATACTTTATAGTAATGGTGTAATTGTAATTAATGTTTACTTTGCTGTGCATTTTATTGTTGAGTCTTTAAAGTCCTCTGGGATCCCTTTGGGATATACAGCACTAAATAATTGTAAGTTGTTATTATCAAATAACAATCACCGGCCATTTAAATTATAGAATAGCTACCTGATTATACTTAACCAAGTTAAAGCTCTAACAAAGAATGATTATATATAATCTAAATTAAAGATATTTTTTTCCCAGTTCAAAGACCCAAAGTTCTTTGCATTGAGTATGCAAGCTCTCTCCAAAACCTGAAGCTTGAACCTGCAATAGTGAAATCAGTAGGACTTCTGTTGTTGCTTTCAATGGCAAGGTGATATGACAGTTGGCAAAGAGCTGCATATCTTGAGAAGTCTGCCCTTCTGAAGCAGCAAAATTAAGATTTATTTTTTTTTTCCCCAAAAAAATTATTTGTAAGAGTCCTCATCCTTATCTCTTGACTGGTCTTGAAGTGTCTCTAACCATCATTTTGTCTGTATCACAGATAATGGTTGCACTGTGTACATATAAGAGGTTATTTCCCATAGCACAGGAGATACTTTGCAATGGTGTTACAAATGAGGCACCCAACAAACCTGAGGAAGATAACCCCCTCCTCTGCAGTCAGAAGTCCTCACCTTGTCTTCTTCTGTGACACATCTGCAAGGACAAAGTCTCCGAAATATTTACCTCAACTCTTGCACATGAAATAATTTTCACAACAATAAGAAAAATTTTAGGGTGTGGTAGATTCAAAGCCCCAAAATAACATAATCGGGAATAAGGTTCAATGACATTTTATACAAGAAATCTTGTAGAAGATTATTTACTTGGCTTTGGATTGTTAAAAATCCCATTTTCAAGCTTTGAATCTACAGGGAAAGATCTAATTTAGCTGAAAGTCTAACATAAAAAAACACAGCACTGGGACTTAAAGGTAAAGAAAACCTTGCTTTTGTTCTCTCCTAATAATGTGAGACTGAAGGGGCGGGTAGGAGCAGAAACACATCTTTTGTAGCTGACCTTTGTTAAGTCATTTCCCTTGCTTCAGGTTTCTCATCTGTGGAACAGAGGTAATGGCATTAACCTCGTTACTAATGAATAGCATTGTAGATGCATCTACATTATATTACAATGATAAGAGATCATCTGGTGGATCTTTCAGTGTCAGTAAAAAAAAATCTTTCTAGTATCAACGATCTGTTAGCAAGTGAGGTTCAACTGCACAGGTTAAGAACGCCATCAAGACTTTGTCAGGGAACCCTCTGCCAAAGATGAACAGTAAAGCCCTGATGGGGGCTGAATCACTTGTAGTGAGAAACATCTCTCTGCACTGACTACAGAGAAAGGTTCAGATCACAATCTCCATGATCGGGTGATCTCAGATAAGTGTCTAATGTTAGTTAGGAGGAACTCAGAGCTACAACTTTGATTTTGACCAGTACTGAATTCTTCCACAATTTCCTTGAAAAATCTAGAGCTTGATCTGAGCTTCTCTCCCTCTCTTGCATCTTCATAAAAATATTTTTTTAATTGAGAAGTGACAGAGGCTTAAATAAAAATTCTACTAGAACACATTAACTTCTGCAAATTTCCCCACCAGAAGTATCGGGGGAAAATATTTGGTTTCAAAGCTGATATGTAAAAACAAAAATACTCAGTTTTAGTTGAAAATAATTCGCTTTCATTTGAATGAAAATAATAGAAATCAATGAAAAAAGACTGCATATCTGTGAGAGCTGGACTTTAATGGGGCTAACTTGCTGAAGATCCCTCTCTCCAGCAATGCAAATAACAACAACGATGATTTGCCATAGACCTCTCACATGCATTTAATGACTTCAGTGGAGCTCAGCCAGCTGCCACCAGCTGAGAATCTGGGACAGAAGCCGCAGCTGAAATCAGGACTCCTTGCAGGAACCTCTCTGTACATGCAAAGCAGGAGACAGCCCTTGCAATATAGTTTGTAATTTGAAAGGACAGCCTAACAAAAAGGTGAGAAGTGGAGATAATTATTAAAGCAACAGCAAGTGTCTGTTGCAAAGCAACAAAGAAATGTGTTGACATAAAGCAGAAATATCTTGAGTTCTGAGCTTCTTGAGACCGTTTCCTGCACTCAAGGTGAAAGTGAAAGGAAAAAAAAAAAGAAAAATAATAAACAATAGTGTTTATGAACAGTAGCAACAGTATAATATCAAGGCCTCACATATACTCCCAACTTTGATTTTGAAGGGTTACCCAGTGATCTCTCCTGCTCCCTGCAGCGTGCTGCTGGTGCAGCTCCTGAACTGCAGATGGTGGATGCCAGTAACTGTGTGGCCACAGAGCTTCACCCAAAGCACAAGTCCTCCATCAGCACGGTGACTCCCCGAGCTGTCTTTTGTTTGACATGCATCTCTTTGGAACATGTCAGGGGAAGATCACTGAGTATTGTCCATCAGCCAAGCCACAACACACCCTGACACAGCAGTTAGCGGGAAGGATTTAGAAGGCCAAGGCATCAGTGATATCCTGAAGTGGGAAAAGGATCTGGGAGGTGTAGGAAGGAAAGGACAGAAAGGTGGGGGTGGCACAAGATCCATATTGTTGTTGCACTGGAAGGACACAGCATGTCATAATGAATTACTGTTAATTTGCACCAGCAGTACAGTTAGATTGAGACCAGCAAGCACCGATGACAAACAGCACTTGCAAGATTACATAATGAGGGGGCACGGCTGCTTCACTGGAGCCGCTTCACTCAATTAGTGGACAAGGCTTTTAATGCTGCTATGCACAACCAAAGCAATTTTGATTACTTAGAGCTAAGTCTCCATTTAGAATGAGTCAGAAGCTGAAACAGGTTTTTTTTTTCTTTTAATATAATTTATCTACAAAGTATTCGAATGGTAATAAGCTATCTGAAAGCTAGACACATTAGCCTCTGTTTGTGCCTAAGCAAGGTTGAAATACACTTTTAAAAATAAATTCAAATGCTATCTATTCTATCTAGCAAAAGGATAGCAAGCAATCAAGACTATGCCAAAAGTGAGGGACCAAATTTTGCTCTTATCTACTGATTTAACATTGACATTTCAGAAGGTGTTTTTGGTAGAACTGCAAGAGTTCCATAACAGTACACTTTCACATAGTGCTGACACTCAGAGCACCATGCCTGTCATTTTATTCTAGGTTTACTCCTAAGAATTTGATGGATTCTGCCAGTCAAAGATCAAGAATGCATTATCTCCTGAATAATACAGGAAGTTTTATTTCTTCTCTTTTTTAGTGCAGCATTTGGACAAAAGTTTAGCAAGTGCGATTTGATCCTGAGAACTTGGCAAAATCTGTTAAAGTTCATTAAATAATCTCGAACTATTTCTACTAGCTTAAGCTAAAGCTGCAGCCTTACTGTCAAAAATAGAGCTGCACAAACAAGTATGGCTAAGGACACCTTTGGTGGGCAAGAGAAAGCACTGCCAGCAGTCTGAAGCAAATCCTGTCTCCAAGATCCTGCTGTCAAACTCTCCATCCCATTGCATTTTAGGAACTGATGTATTAAACAAGATATGGAGCAGCTCAATTTAAATTAAATGCGATTTAGAGCAAGGATTTGCACACGCACCATATCCTAAGCATCTGCCCTCAGCAGAGGTATATATCAAGATCTTCATAGAATCACAGAATCACAGAATGGCCAGGGTTGGAAGGGACCTCAAGCATCATGCATCTCCAACCCCCTGCCACATGCAGGGCCACCAACCTCCCCATTTAATACCAGACCAGGCTGCCCAGGGCCCCATCCAACCTGGTCTTGAACTCCTCCAAGGACGGGGCATCCACAGCCTCTCTGGGCAGCCGGTTCCAGCACCTCACCACTCTCTCTGTGAAGAACTTCCTCCTGATATCTCCCTATCAGCCCTTCTAGTTGAAGCTCTCCACTAGCACTTACACATCCTTTGGCACAGGGAGTGGATCCCGCTTACTAGTTTTCACAGTGATCAGCTTGCTCACAAACCTACAGAATTTTACTTTCCAACCTTAATGAATGTGCATGCAAGAGTATATGTATGCATGGATTAAGAATGGAATATGAAAGGAGGAAAAATTATGTTCAAGACCTTTTTTCAATTTGAGAAGAAAGGGGAACATTGACCTCCTGCATACTGGTTAGCAGCCCTTGTCCCTAGTCTGCTCAGTCACCCAGTCTTCTTGAAAATAGCAAGGAAGCAAAATGTTTTGTTTTGTGCGTACTGGAATGAATAATTTTGATGTTCAGAATTTATTTTCATCTTTATTTTGGCTGAAATTACTCATCAGATTTGACCCAAATTTCTGAAGAACTTCATCTGCTTAAATGTATTCCCATGGGTGAAAAAAAAAAATTTAAAAAAAAAACACATTAAAAAAAAGACAAGGAAAAAAAGAGTGACTACCCAAATATACCCCTTTTCAGTACTTCAGGATTTCTTACAAGTGGGTCAGGAAGAGTTAAGTGCGGGGTGGAGGCACCTGAAAGAGAATCCTTGTCAAAGAATCAGAAAGAAATTATCATCCAGACTTCTCCCTACAGCTGACTGTCACAAAGCTGGATTTTTCCACTGGTCTCTGAAGCGCCAGCTACCGCCCAGTCCTTGTGGCAGGGTACCCAAACCAACAGACCAAACATCCAATGCACTGAGGACACAGAGTGGATATAGGCATTGCCTAAAGCACAGAACAGGAACATTTTAAACTGCTTCATTTCTCAGCTTCAGTACAGCTATGTATGTATAATTTATTTAAGATTTGACTCGGCAGGGTGGCTGCATGCAATCAGCATATTGTTTTTGTGAAGGTTCCCCCCTATTGCCCCTTAGACAGATTTTAACTGTCAGTATATTGGCCTTTTGAATTTTTGTTTTCATAATACCATAAGCTATTTGAACATACATTATTATATACTAATCACTGCTTGTCCAATTTTTCTGAGTCTTACAGGCGACAGCAGAGAACAAGAAATGCAATTTAGTTAGAACTTCAAAGTAACGTTTCGTTATCATCCAAACTGGGGCTCTTTTATGCTTCTCTCACTATTTGGTTTTAAAAGTGAAAGGAAACCAGTTGCTTAAATTTGTTCTTTCAGATTTCTGCTCACATCTTCCCCCTCCTAAAAGGAGGGGCTTCACAATAATAGATTGGCTGATCTTGAGATCAGTTACTGATTGATATATATTTACTGTCTTCAGATAGTCGTAGTATTGCTGACATTCATATGAATTAAAGATTGCCTAAATCCTGCCTCTAAGCATTTCCAAACTTCAAGACAGCTATGAAATTCAAATATAGATCTCTATCTCACATCTCTATAGTGGGTTGAACAAAAATATCTGGTTCAATCACACCTGAGCTCCATAAAAACAGTATCTTTCAGGATTTGATCCTATCCTGTGGGCCTGTCTACATAATGAACCAGCCTTGAAAAACGAATGCAGATCAGCTCCTCTCCCCAGTCATCCTTATTCCATTTCAGGAGAGCTTTTGTATGGTTTAGCTTTGTTTTGAAGTGGATTAAGCCAGACTCCATATGGCACTTCTAGTGGAAAAGAAAAGTGCCCACAACAGAAACTAGTGCAGAATGCAATTGTGCTTTCAACGCATATGCAAGCTTGTTCAATAATGTAATACAGGGTAAACCTGTATAACATGCTTCATTATAACAAGGTGCTGGGTGTTTGATGAAAAAATTACAGAGAAAAGTTCAACGGTTTGCAGAAGATCAGATTACTGTGCACGTTCAGTAAAAACTAATTCCATATTTCTAGATTTAAATCCCACTCTTACAAATACCCGTGCTACAGGTGCACTGAACATAGAATATTCTTGAAGAAAGCAGCATTTGCATGATGGACTTCCAGTAATGGATCTCCAGCTCTTACTAGTGGTTCTGGTTCCTCCTTCCCCTTCATTCTCTATACCCTTCCCTCTTCCTTTTAGGCCTAATAAACCAGCCTAAACACAAGGCAGAGTTTTTTTAGAATTCATTTAGTCCCACGAAAAAGAAAATAAACTCCCCCAAAACAAAATTATAAAATTCAAATCCACAATGTCTTTGACATTTAACTAAAAAAGTCCATTGCCAAAAAAAAAAAAAAAAAAGGAAAAAAAGAAAATTTTCACACAATAGGAAATGTTCAGCAGTGTAGAGCAATTGGTTGTGGAGCAGAGAACTAGAAGCTGAAAAGGTTAAGGTTTTTCATATGAAAATGGTAACTCAAACACACACTCTGGGGGACAGTTATACATATGTTTTTGAACTAAAACTCTAACCTGGCATGATTAATTTTGGCCTTAGTTTTGTCAAAATATTGGAGAACATATGGCACAAAGCAAATAATTTTACATTTTTTTTTTAAACCCCTGTGTGTTTTTCTTGTCTATTCCCTTCTCTTCCACCACACACACTGGCAGCCGCTACCACTACGCCATAAGCCAAATCAACCCTGCAAGCTGGCTGGCACAAGCACCCTACAATACTGGCACGGGCTTCCTTTTCAGGGGGATTCTCTCTGAAACCCTGTGGCACATCCAAGCATCCCTATTTAGCAGCTGAGGACCCTGTCTACCCCAGCCATGTCAGCAACAGGGTGTCCTGACTATCAGTGCACCAGTCCATTTCATTACATTTAAATCAAACAACAGCACTCTGTATTGGGACGCTGAATCTTCACCTCTCATCCCAAAAAAAATTCATCAGAGCTTTATAATATCTTTAAATCAATCAGCAATGGAGAAGTATTGCTGCTGTGAAAAGCGAGGATGCGAATCAGTGCAAAATAAGCAAGAACACAAAAGGAACATAGTCCATGAGTGGAACCAACACATGCACCAAAATTGGCTTCAGGGAACTGAGTTTTCTAGAGTGGAGCAAAAGCATGCCTCGTTCATCTGTTGTCCACAAAAGCTTCAGTGAGTTGGAGAGAAAACGGGAACATGGAAGGCTGTCAGGATTCAACCTAGAGAGCTGGCGGCTCAAATATTAAAACATGGCCTTTGCTGCCCTTCCTGAAATATTTTTTCCTCTGTGTGTCGCTCTAACCCATAGCACAACTCCTTTTTTTCTTTTTTTTTTAATGTATTTTAAGATTTTAGTTAGACATTCATTCAGAGAATAAAGGCAGCAGGCTCCGTGAATGAGCAGACATGTATTACTATTTTTAGACAGAGAGCCAGAATGAGGGCTGGAAAAGTTAAGCATGATGAACAGCTCTAAAGGTGCACATACCTTCTAGTTAGTGTTCTGTACGTGTACATTAAGATCATGGTAAGTGGTGAATCCCGCCTCGCTGGGTGATACACATCCTCTGCAGTTGCAGGAGCTGTGCCCAGGATCTTCAAAATGGCTCTGATGGTAAGATCAAAATAACACCCCTCTTTCACTGGTAACAGAAAACGGTGAATGCCTTGTTTGTGACAGCCTCTGCCTCAAGGGCTTTCAAGAGCATTTCTCAGATTGTGAGCTGCTCTGCGCTGCAGTTGAGGGGCTAGCAGAGCCTTTTGGTGAATGCTGCACATCACAGTTGTTCAAGAGGTCCTGACGTGAGCCCAACATCAAGGAGTGGAGAAAAAGCGTGTGCACAGCTCGTCCTCTGAGACACAAGTGGACCAGCGGTATCCCATGATGCTGAGGACAGAGCGTGCAAGATCTGGTGCCACCTGGGGCTCCTGAACTGCTGGAGGTTCATCACTCCCTGCCACAGCATAATGGTCAGTCAAGACTGTTCTGTGGCAACAAGCCTTCAAAGTTTCCCCTCCAATGGCCTTGTAGAGAGGTGGAAAATTTCAAAGTCTTCTATCTGCACAATACATCCACCAGACACTGGGCTGTATGCCTCTTCCCACACTGCGAAGTTTGTTGGAGCAGCAACTCTACCTAACAAATGTAACTTTAACAACAGTAAAACAACCTAATAGCTTTGCATGCCAGGGGGCTAATGTGGTGGGCCATTTAACGCTGCACTAAATAGCCCTGGTTTGATTCCCATTGCCAAGTGCTGAACTGAGAATTGCAACTGCAGGAGCAGTTCCTAATTCATTAGTTAAAGGGGGTCATTGCTCATAGGGTGGGGAAGAGGGAGGGGAAGCGAAGAGGGGGGAAAAACCATATCAGACAACTCCAAACATTCAAAGTCGACAGAAGGTTGCACTCCTGAGAGATGTCGTATTTAGTCGAAAGCCTCACAAAGCTCTGCAGCTGGGAGGCCTGTGGAGGTTTTACTCAACACTAAAAAAGTTGCCATAAGACATTTGTAACCTGTATAATAGGCTTGGTGGGAACGAGGAAGCAGGGAATGAAAGGAAGGTGAAAACATCTCGCTAATAACAGTGTGGTTCGTTTCAACTGGCCCTCAAAACTGCATGGCACACAGGCTGCCAGCACAGCAAAGCGGCAGCAAAACAAATAAACTGCCTTCCCAGCCACCCTTCCTAAAAACCAAACCCCCGAAAGAGACCTGATTGCATAGGAGATCACTTAAAGACTTAAAGTGATACAAGGAAACAAACAAGCCCAAATTTACAGGGCACCTCTGCAAAGGGAGAGCTTTATTCTGAATGTTAGAACCCTAAAACAACCATTTTCTCTAATTTCTGCCATCACTCAGATTGGCCTTGAATTACCTCCTGATAGGCCTCCCATGTGCTTGCAGATGAGAGAGTGTAATGGGGATCTGTTAATTAACTAGAAGCAAAGTTGCACGGTGGGGATCAAACACTGGATGCGTCCTAAAACTCCCACAGAGAAGATGAAATGCAGCGCAAACTTTAAAGACTTCCCGTCATTAGCCAAGACCTTGGCTGCTCCTGGCCCAGACCCCTCCTGTTTCAGAGAACAATGAGGACAATGATGGCAGAAATGAAATAGTGCGGCAAGGAACAAAGGAATTAGCTATTTACCCACAGAGAAAGAAAGGAAAAGAGGGGCGGGGGGAGGGGGAAGGGAACTTGCTTTTTTCTGTGGTTTCTGTCTACTTTTAATTAATTTACGGCTGCCGGGGACTTGCACATGGAGCATGCCCAGGAGCATGGTGTTAATACGTGTAAGATCTCATTTGCTCCCCAACAGCAAGGAGGAGTGTGGCAACAAGGCAGCAGAAGAGGACATGTTTCCTCTTCAAAGCCGCTCATGGGCAGAGAGGAGCCAAAGGTTATGTTGATCTCTGACTTCCATGAACTGATTTCCACTCAGGCTGTTATTCTTTGAGAGCTCCAGGTAGGATACAATGCTGCGGGTAGTAAGGCTTGCATTGGGTATGAAATCAAAAAGGAATGATGATAGGGCAGAAAGAAATGGATGAGGTGACAGCAAACACTAAACCAACAGCTCATCTGAAAGGGGAAGCCTGGGTTTGAAGGCTGGATTCCATGTCCACGTGTCAGGGACAGTACACCTACAGCTTGCTGCATTTCTGAAACATTCAGTCTGTAAAGCTGGACTCTTACTGGGGCAACTGGGCCAAGCAGAGAGCCACAGAGAGCTAGCTGTGAGCCGGTCAGTGAGGAGCTAGGTCTTGCCATAGGTAAACACTGCCCAAACCACAGTGAGCTGAAAATCCAGCTGTTGCTGAATTGTGCCCACCCCTCTGATACAAGGGAATGGCTCCAGACTGGCACCTTACTGAAAAGGCAACTGGACGCAGGACAGAATACCCTGGAGCACCTAAGCTGCCTTTTATGTTTATGTTTACCTCACCTTCTTGTCAAATGGCTAGTTCCACAGAGCATAAAATCAGGATGCAAAGCAGCACTGCATTTCCACTGTAAGACTCGAGAAGGCACGGAAGAGCCCTAATGAGCTCTACCCAAGACCCCAGATACCCCGACAGTGGGTGAAGCATAAGAAACTGAAGGGAACAGAGCGAGTCTCCTTGCGGGAGCCTAACAAAGCCAGAGGCACTCTGTGGACATTTGCTTGGACTTTTGTTTCTCTTGGAAAAGGAACAGAAGAAATGGAGGCTCCATTGAAAAATACAACTGTGTAGCTGATCAAATTTATTCTCAGCCTAGACAGCGGCCTTAGGCAGCAACAGTTTCAGCCCACATTTCGCACATCACTGCTCCTGATAGGGAATGGGAACAGAACAGAGGTAAAGGAGTCCTAAGGCTGGGTATGGGCCCCAGGTAAGGATGAAGCATTTACAGTATTTTCTGGTTGCTCAGAAGAATGATGAGGGGAGCTTTTCAAAGGTAAGATCAAACGATACTATTGTATGCATGTGCTTTAAAACTAAGACGCATAAACATTCGGTTTCTAGGCCACCTGTTCAGAAGGATCAGCATGTGTTTCACAGTTCAGCAAAAGAGACAAAGCCTTCCACGTTTAAAATTAACAAGAGCAAAACAACAGCTAAAGAGCCCATTGCACACCAGGCATGTTTAGCTACGTGGGAGAGAAGCACAGAAAACTCCTCTGTCGTTCTGCGCAGGGCACTGAGCCCTGAGTGGCTGCTACTCACTGTACAACAAGGACAAGGGACAGGGAGGGAAAGCCCTTTGGTATCATGGCCAGCGCCTCAGCGGTGTCTCATGTTAGCGAAAATGGGCATAAACTGGAAGAAGGGTCTGGAAACTTTCCATCCTTTTTGGATGCATTATTAAGCTACACTTTCAAACAGGAAAGCAATGTCTTCTCTTCCAGACACATCTCACTGCAGTGCTAGACAGCTGAATTTTCATGTCATGGAGATATCAGTCCCATCGCTAAATGCAACTAAAACACCTAGGAGAGTATTTCTTTGCTCTTTCACTCTTCTCTCTTTCAACAACTCATTTCTTGCCCCAAGAAGTGCTGCTCACTATCACTACCACAATTTGCTTGTGTGATTACACCGTTTCTCACCATGAGGTGCAGACACTCAACTATACCCCAGGGGTAGCCAATATCATTTGTGGCTCAGGCCACTACTGCAGCATTCTGGTTGCCTTGCTGAATCTGGAGATGCTCAGGAAAGCCATAAAGGCTGACCAATAACAGGAACTAAATGAGTTCCGCAGCAATGAGGTCAGAGCTAAAGCACATTGGAAGGGCAGCCAGCAGTAAACCTGCTTACAATCATCATCTTCTACAGGAAAACAAACATCAATGATTTTGAGAGCAAGCAGCATCATCCAATGCAATGCAACTTAGAACCAAATCTTGCTAATCTTGCTTATCCAAACAGAACCATTTGGACCTTCTGAAATGGAAGAAAAATCTTTAAATTTTATAAAGAGAGCAAATAAAAGGAACTGTGTTCATAAGATTTGTTCAAGTCTCAGGCAGAACACCGACTTCTTTCTCGAAATAAAAGCTGCTTTAACAGGGTGCAAATATGCATGCTGCTCCAAAAGTAATGCCTCCTATTTATTTCCATGGAAACTGCAACAAAGAGCACAATAACACTAGAGCAAACTCTCAGGTACAAAACACTGTTTTGCAACATACTACTATTAGCTATGCATTTTCATCAGCAATGAACAAGAGCCTGCATGCCATACACTAAAAATCTGCACCAGCAGAGGTGACCCGCTGTTTCACAGTTGTTATGATGGTGTCACTCCTAAGAAAACGCTGCTCACACAGCTCATCTTTCTCTGGTCCAAACAGATGGAAGTCAGAAGGCACCAAATCTGAACTATATACTGGGTAGGACAGTCTAGCTGAGATTGGCAATGTGCTCCAGTTTTCCAGTTGATATGGAGCCTGGTGTTATTATGTTGCAAGAGAAAGGTTGTCTTCTTCTATTGCCTGACTCAGGAAGTTCCAACCTTCAGCTTAGACACTGTTACAGTGTAGTGACCAGAGTTGATGGTTTGTCCAGCTTCCAGGAAATCCACAAGTATCACTCCTTTCCATCCTAAAAGAGAGTGCACATCACTTTACCCACTGAGAACTGTGTCTTGAACTTCTTTGAAGGAGAATTCATGTCCCCACTCTTGGACTGCTGATTTGACTCCAGCTTATAGTGGTTACACCACGACCCATCATCAGTAATGATGTGATTCAGAAAACTGTTACCTTCAGCCTTATATGGGTTCAGTAGGTTCTGACAAACTTGCATACAATGTTCTTCTTTTTCCTGTGCAAGCATTCATGGGACCCAAATGGCACAAACTCTGTGATATTCCCATGCTACCACCATCTTTCTCAACAGAATGAAGCCAATATTTAGCTCCGTACATAGTTCCCTGGTCACAATCTGCCAATTCACACAGATGAGTTGATTGAGATGCTCTTCATTTTGTGACAGCTGTGTGTTGCCGTCTGGAAAATGGCTTGTCTTCCATGACATTGTTGCCACTGCTGAAGCACATCACATGCCACTTCAGTGTGCTCACATCCACTATTTAGTCTCCATAAACATTCATAAAGAGTCAGTGAATGTCAATGGGTGCCTTTTTTTCTACATGGAGGACTTTAGTGATATTTTTTGCTCAAAATACACTTCCATGTCAGACACCATTCTGTCAGACTGTCCCTCTGCTGCCTGCAACAGCATGGCAACAAAATCTAGTGAAATATTGGTGGAAAGGTTCAACCTGTACTGCCATACCACCATCTGCCTCTGACATTGTTGGCCAACATCATAAAACAGAAGGCATTACTTACAGAGCAGCATCAGATTGATTCTTACAAAAAAAAATCCAAAGTGTAAGGTAACAGAGCGCAGGCATCAAATTCTTCACTTTTATACACTCTGACAGTGAAATGACTGTGTCTTTAATTGATTAAAAAAAAAAAAAAAAAAAAAAAGTCTCTTATTAATTAATTTGGCTTTTATCACAGACAGGAAATCATCCCACCACAAAATCTGCCAAGAGGTTCAGTTACTATTAGCCTCTATGATGCAAGCTAATTGCTTACTACGATTTTCACCAAAACCAGCTGATATTCTGAGGTTCACAAAAAGGATACTGAACATCTCAGAAATTTGCTGGTCCTGAAGATTTTTAATTACACATTTGACATTACTGTTCCCCAGTGCTATTTGTTAGGCATACATCTTCCAGAGACTTCAACAGGTGTGCAACTCTACACACATCAGTAGGCACACTGAAGCTGAAGTAACTATTTATACATATATAAGCTTGCTAAGTCTTTGCTAACTCAGAGCCAAATACTGTCTAAAACTCAATAAAATTTTTAATGGAATACATTTAGCTCAAATTTTATGGGGTAAGTGTTGGGTCTTTCTTGTTCCCCAAAAGAAATTACTGAAATAGATGGCCAAAGACTTTAGTACTGCAAAATCCCAATTTTGTATTTCATTCACTTCCTTGAAGTTAATTCAAGCTGAGAATTAGACCAAAAATATACAGTGAGTTGACTTCTGCTATTTGAGGCTAACTCTCTGCTGCCATCACAATTTCTTGAGACAACAGCAACTTGATTCAGTGCATTTTAAACAGCACTTTGCCTGTTCACTGCGGGAGCAGGAGGGAGAACAAGGCTTGATGCTAGGTCAAGGGCTGAAAGTGAGGTGTGTCCACACAGTGCACAGTCAAAAGCAGCCCAGCACGTTCAAGCAAGAAGAGCAGCTCCAGTTGGTGGGTTGTGGTAGTGTGGTTTTCTTTCAGTCATTGCTTTGTGGGGTGCTTTATGGTGGTTAGTGCTGTGGTTTTTTTTTCCACCCAAGTTTGACAAGTGTAAGTGGATTAATTACTTCATTTAATTCTGAGAGTTTGCCGCTTACAAAGACTTGTTGATAAGGAGTTCAAAGCGGCCACATGAGTACACTGTATCTGGTAATAAGAATACAAAGAAGAGCACAATAACATGGCCAGATTTCCAAGGGAATGGCCTGGCACTTCTATTCTTAGGAGCATGCCATGCAGTCTGATCACTTTCTTGAAGAAGCTGAGAAGCCAGCGTTATTCCTCAGAACACAGGGGTGCTCAGCCAGGCTTTTCATGGGCTTGAAGAAAGAGGCATGCAAAAGAGTAATTGGAAGCTATTGAACTTCACAGGTTTAGCAGTCTACAAATCTCCTTCACTCACATACCAAATCACTCGAATATTGTACCAGTGCTCTTCTCAAATTCAGAATTCCAGCCAGAGCAATTCTACCAAGCCTAGGGGACATATTGTGTTGGCTATTTCAGAAGGAGTTCAGACACTCTGTCCACTTTCTATCTCGATCACATAGTTAACAACAATGGGAGAGCCCATTCTTGGGAAGTTTCACTGAAGGTGTGCAAACAACACTGCCAAATGACAGGATTAGATTGAGGCTGATAAGCCATTTCACTCTTCTTTCTCTCCCCCCAAAAACCTTATTTCAAATCAGTGTTATGCCACAATTTTGACAATTACACATTTACTTATAAAAATACTTGGTTTCTGACCATGCAAATTAATAGAACTGCCTACAAAGCAATACCATGTATCTGCTACAGCTGCGTGTAGGCCTCTAGCCAAATACTTCTTCTTCAGAGTTGTCAGTGCCCACCACCTTGCACGCTTTTAAAACTGGGAAGAAAATGTACATGTTAGCATGATGAGCTAGATGACACACACTATGTGCGTTACACGTACAGAGTGAATATAATCAAGCACTGTATAACTTCAGTGACTTGTTTCAGAGCTTAATCTTAGCCTGTGTCTCATTTTTATAGGGCTGCTGAAACTAAAAAAAAAAACCACTTACAAGCACGGGGAGAGACTATTAAAGGCAGAGGTCTCTCATATAAGCACAACATGTGATCAGATAATATTGTCTGGATTAGCAGCTTTATAACCTAGCCAAGCCCCACAGCTACAATTATCTGGTTGCATTAAACTGAAATCACCTGCAAAACCTCACAGTGAATGAGTCTTTGGAAGTGCCTAATCTGCTGCTTCACACTTGTAAGTGAAAGCAAAATTCAGCAATGGTGAAGAGATGAACAAACATCACAGTGCAAGATCTTCTAACTAATTGTTTTAGCTGTGCCAAAAGGCAGGTCTTCCCATTGCTTTTGGCTCTTGCTCCAAATATCTTCCAAAGTTAATGTTATAGTAAGCAAAAAATAATGAGATAAAAATCACAATAATAACTAGTATGAAACTGTGCCTGTACAATACTTTTAATTTCATTCATTTTGATGCAGAAAATTAGAGATCTATTTTTAAAAACTGCCATAGGAGGAACCAGACTACATGCATTCCCTTTGGCCCCAAAATCTGTTAATAATCTGGAGGTTCTCAAACCACAAAAGGACTTAAAGAGAAACCTACCACAATAATGTACTTATTCATACTTCCATTACCTTCTCCTAGTCTTTCATTGGTATTACACAGACAGTTACTCCTGTTACAAAGACAATTACAAGCATTTATTTATCTAATCCCTGAGGTGTTTGTCCCACTAAGTTTCTGCCAGCTTGCACCACGCTGAACAAAACAAAGGTGGTTTTAAACTCCCTACTCTGCTCTCATTTCAGACACTCACTTCTGCACATCTGCAGCTCCTTCTGATAACAGTGATGGACAAGAGGACAAGAAAAGTGCATACTAGCAGCAGTTGTACCAGCAGTGCTCCCAGTTAACTATGAAGTAGACAGAAGTAATTATAGTCAAGTTACATAGATAAAAAAGAAAACCTCAGATGAGAATCCTTTGGAAACCGCGTCCTACAGGTTGCCTAGAGAATTGTGAATACTCTGCCCTAGAAATGGCAATGACCCTGGGGCATGTAAAGAGAGTCCTATTTCAGGATAAGGTACAGATAGTGAGATACCTGCCTAAGCCTTCTTCATGTCTATTAGAAGATATTTTCATTTCTGTGTATTTCTTAGAAGAACATTTTTGTACAAATGTAAAATCACTATTAAAGTCACATGAATGGACATCTAATACTCATCCGGTAAGGGAGAGTGATATGGTTATACTGCACATCATGGTTCAAGCACAGTTCTGCCTAAAAAAACAATAAGATGTAAATACTTAACAAGAATGACATTTGAAGATCTACACAGGTACTACTGTGTGGGAATTCATGCTACTATTTTTACCAGCGGTCTCTGCAAATCTGCAGCTCCTCTAGGCTGGAATATGCAAATGGCAAGAAACTTCTAACTAAATTAATTTTCATGCAAAGTTTAGAGACAATCTGGAAGATGTTCTTTAAAAAACTAACAATGAAATTTGAAAAAAAAAAAAAAAGTGAAACTGAACTAATTGATTTTGGATTTTATCCACGTCAGAAGCTATTTTCTGATATAGTAGTGGTGGTGGTGAGAAATGTTTAACATGGATATGGCTGGTAAATGTTACTACACTCAAACTCTTATATTAAAACCTTTCTTTTTCTTTTTTGTTTTATTTTTTTAATTATTTTTCTTTGCCTGAAAAGGATTAAAACAATTTCCTTCAAAGGAGGTTTCACTAGATCGCTACTCTGTTTCACCATCCAGTTGTGTATTTATGTCATGACTTGCAAAAGCTTTTCAAGGCACTACACTAAATGTGCTTGGAACAGATGGGGAAAGGTAGTGTATGCCATTTTGTCAGCACCGACACACACTGATTCTGACGCAAAAAATGACATAGTAGTGTATTGATTTTACATACATTTCCATATGCCTAAATAATTTTAGACTTTGTGGTACCAAAGGAGTTATTTTTAAACAACACCATTTCAGCTTAGTTTTTCCTTGTATTAGTTTGTTACCAATACCCACATCTCATTCAAAATATAGCTGGCTGGCTATGCAGAAAACAAACTAGTCAGCCTTCCCATTGCCTACTGCACTGATGGAAGAGACCATTCCTAAACAATATCAGATTTCACCAGTGCAAACCAGCACACCACCAAGATGGTTTTCTGGCTACTATAACCTACTTCACATCCTCCTCAGTCCGTGGTATGCTAACATTTCCTTCACCAGAACCATGTACCCACAAACTCCATGTCCTACTCCCCAGATGAGTATTACTTCCTCTCGCCAGTCTTTTGCTACCTCAGTGCAGTGTCACCGCCTGCCTGCAGAAGTGGAAGCCTCCAGCACTCCAGCAAATACTCCTGGCCTGTTGCTGCAGAGAAGAGCCACACTCCTAGTGCTGCAACAAGTTCCATCAGGCAGATTTGCGTGCGTGCTCCCAAATATACCAAAAGCAAGAGTATCATCCTCTGCTTCTGCTAGGCACTTATTCCATCTTATTTCTTTTCTACAGTTCACTATTACTCTTTCCCTTTTACTCTCGCTGCATGTCTGACCTGAACTTTAGGAGGAAAATAACACATCTCATCTAGACTAGAAAGAAACAGTTCAGGTCAGGTCAAGCTTAGCTAGCTCAGATCCCCAGCTAACTGCAGCTCAAATGCAGCCCCAGTCAGAGCTCAGCTGGATAGCGTCGTGGCAACGGCATTATCCTCTGTATAAAGTGGGAAAAAGCCATGTAGTCAGATTGGCTGACCTGATCTAGCTCGGCTCACCCACACTGGGTGAGCACCCGCCTGGTTCCAGTCCAGCAAGGAGGTCCCCAGGTTAGTTGAACAAGTTACAAGAAATTGCTGGATAAAAAAAATCTGGCATTTTAGAGCTTTGTAACCTGGGAGCTGAGCTTCCTGTCAAGACAGTAAGAAGAATATTCTTAATAAAAAGCAAAACAACTTTTTTTTTTTCTCTCATTTTTGGAACTGCTGAGTTATTTTGGCTGAAAATTCCTTTTAATTTTTTTAATTTTTATTTTTTTTAATGTCTGAAGCAATCACCCGAAACGGAAAATATAAGCCAAAGCTGAAATCATTTGGCAAAGCTAAAAACAGCTCAGAAGAATTTTAGGATGGAATGTGTTGAGCAACCTTCACTGCAGACACAACTCCCTGCTTCTCACTGCCAGCTTCCATACGCTGCAACCATAGCCAGGTGCTGTGGGCTCTCCACCAAAATCACAGCTCAGGGCAGGAACAGCCCCCAGATGACAAGGCACATCTCACCCCAAAGCCCCATGCCATATGCACTGCAGGAGCTCCTGACCTGGGGTAAGCCAAAGAGAGAGAGCCACAGACTTGAAGAAATGAGCAACAACTTCACATCTATGCCAATAAATAAAATCACAGGAAATTAATGAAGGTTATATGCTATCAATATCCCTGCTAGGAGGAAGAGCTTGACAACGCAGAAGGTTATTTCCAGGCCCAGGTTCTTAAAGAGCCATAAATATGTCAAGCCTTTTAAGAATGTCTTCTAAGAGAGAGTATCCAAATGTATATGAAATGCTGCAGAGGATAAGCCAATATCAATTTGCTGAAAGGCAGCCCATCGGAGGACAGCCTGTTCTGGGCTCTGGGGTCTCCCTTGAAGCCACCTGATGCTGGATGCTGTAGAAAAAGGGCTTCTGAGCTCGACAGACACTGGCTGCAAGAAAGCACAGCAAAGCCCTTGGTATAAACTGTCCAGGAACAGCAGCTGAACACCAACATTGTGGCCAGGATTCAGTTTCTTGAACCCTATCTTTATTTACAACATGTATATGACTGTCATAGTTTAGGACAAGGAATACGCTTCATCTTTACAGGTAATTATTAGCCTTGAGCAACTGTAGCTTACAACCTCTGGAGGAAAAGATTTGCTTTGGTGAATTAAAATCATGGGGTTATTTCACCAGAAATGCAAGGAAGCACAATGCTAAAGAGGTTAATAAGTAAATATGTTATCTTTTTTGCCTTTTAGCTCTGTGACACAAAGGCTTCTTTATAAAGACCCTTTATAAATATGAAATGACATTTCACAAGTTTACATGGTTGAGTTTTGAACAGAGAAGTATTGTGGGGTGCAAGCTACATACTCTGTATTAAGAAAAAAGGAATTAAAAAAAAAAAAAAAAATTGACCATAACCTGAGGCCTTGGCTCCAGCCAAGTGCCTGTTGTTATGAAAGCAAGGTGCTCCACACGATCTAATCATAGCACTAAACCTTGTTACAAGCCCTTTTACAGCTCCAATATCTGGGTTACATGGAAACACGCTGGAGAGCCTCCTTGTACTATGAAATAAATGTCATTCTGACTGGCATCCTCTCTTCCAGCAAGTAATTTCCCTCCGCTGATAAATCGATACAGCAAAAACAAATGAGAGTGCACAATGGGCACATTGAGGATTACGTTTTTATTCATGTCAGAGCCCCTGCAGCAGAGTTTTTTAAACACAATAGTAGAAAATGATGCACTTGAACAGAAGGGGGAGGGGGGGGGAAGGAGACAGTGCCTTAGAGAGGTAAAGAGAAGTAAAAGAGCAAGAAAGGAAGAAAAAGAAAGAGGAGGGAAAGAAGAAAAATAGTCCCAGTATTTAGAATAGAAGTCTGTGTTTGTAAGCCTCTGAAGTTCAGGGTGGCTTTAAGTTCAGCTAGAATTTCGTTTGGCTCATTTTTACGTTCTTACCATTTGTTGCGTCTTTTCACATTTTGATCTTAATTATCCAAAGTTTTGTTTCAACTTCTTTCCACACCTTCTGTCACAGCGGCTATGTTAATACAGAGGGGACACCACTTGCACTACCTACATCTATAACATACCATAATAAAATGGTCATGTCAGAAGGCCTACATTTGTAATAGCTGAGATGTAACTACAGGAAAATGAACCAAAACATTCAGGCGGCAGAGTTTCAACTCAGGGAACTGATCCAGCATCCAATGGGGCTAGGAGATGCATTTCCAGTGAGTTATGGCAGGCTCTGACTCAGCCTGCAGGTAAACGAGACCCAGTCTGGTCACCTTTAATTAGACACACACAACTCTGAAACTCAAGGTTGGGATACTTTCCGCCTGCTGTAGCAACAGGGCAGAAGTGAGAAGATCTGAACGTGTTTTTCCCTCAAGGCCTGAGGGTGCAATCGTGGGCCTACTGAGGTGCAAACCCAGGGACAGGACGCCAAGGAGTTGAGAGTCCACTTGGCAAGCCCAGACCTAAAGAGAAACTGGAGGAGAAAACAGGATGCCAGCAACATTTGGGAAACTCTCATGCTTCGGGCACTTACCCACTGCCTGCAAAAGGTGAAATCCATGGCTTCAGAGACCTTAGAGCCCAGAGCCAGGGGAGAGCGTTGTGTTGGGTGCCCCACTTTACAGCTCAGTGTGACTTGAACAGGATTCAAGTGAGGGGCAAGAAAAATCCAGAGCTCACACAGCCCTTGTCCCTGAAGAGGCACCCTTAGCAAAGGCAAGTTTTCATTTCATCGCTATGTGCCACTGGGAACCGCACTGAGGTGACAAAACACTGCACATTTACTGCCACGTGGCTGCTGGTTTGTGGCCACTTCTCCTAGTGCCCTGGTCTAGATCTGAACCAGCAACCTCAAGGTGAGAGGCTGTTGTATGTCATTACCGGTTCCCCATGCTTCATTAAATTTGCATTTATTTGGTTCCCAGTGTTGGTGGTTCTTTCAATGACCAGCTAGGAATTACAGAGAAATGTGCCTCCTTTCTCCTTCCCCACGTGTTGGTTTTTTTGGGCTTTCTTTTTTTTTTTTTATTAACCGAAAGGCCATAACACAACAGCAACATAATGCAAAGTGAAATCCTTTTACAATCCTGGGATGGCCAAGATGTGTGCCCAATAAATGTAAGCAGACATGATATCCTTTATAATCACAGCAAGATGAAGATGTGAACTGAATAAATGCTTTAAAAACATCATAGATTCTATTAGATGCAAAAGATTGTAGCGTTAGGCACCTTTTAGCTCAACTTTCATTTAATTTACTGCTTGCTGTACTGTAGTCTAAAGGGAGTGAAAAAATCCTCTCTCTAATTTTTTTTTCCTTTTCATGAGCTGACCAAGGAGATGAAATCTGGGTACTTTAATTACCATTCAGAGCCAAAGGCCTGGCCTTTGATATGGAAATCCCACTTCAACTCCAGCTTGCTGCTGCCTTTCCCTGTCCCCTTCTCCTTCCAATCTCCCAACATGAATTTTAAGCAGTCTTGTCAACACCTGACCGTGAAAGCTAACAGAAGCCTGTGCCGTTAAGTTGCTGCTGTCCATTATTTTATTTTTTTTCTTCATTTTTATTATTTATTTTAAGAGGGAGCGACTGAGGGGAAGTGAGAACTCAGCCAAAGCCAAGTGACCAGATCTCAGCGCCTTTTCCCTCCTTGTCAGCGCGCAGCAAGGCCTGGGTGCATGCAGCAGCTCACATTAAAGGGTAAAAGAAAGAAAGGAGGGGGGGGGAACGGATGAAAGCTGTCATGTACAGTTACCCTGTTATTGTCATCTGCCTGCTGCATGACTCCCGGCTTTGCTATAATTATTAATTGCACTTGTCAACTGTCATTAATTCCTCTTTAGCATCCCTGTCTTGGAGTAATTAGACAGAACAGCCTCACTGCACTCATTGTTTTGAGAGGCCCCTGAAAGAGCCCAATGGGCTCTGCAGAGAGAGCCATCATTAATACAATAGAGCACCTTGGCTTTAACCCTTTCAAAGGCGCAGAATTCGAAGCCGTCAGCCCTCCCGTCTCCCAAGTTGGCTCTGCTGGAGCCCTGGCTCTCCCACCATGGAGGTTCCCAGCCCACGGCCCAGGAGCAGCCCTAGGGTGCTGCCCTATAGGCAGCCCAACGGAGACGTGCAGTGAAGCAGGAGCTCAGAAAGATGCAGAACACTGTTCTTACAGATATTGCTGAAACCTGCCTGTGAGACCCAAAAGCCCAGCTTCACTGGTACTGCCCTCGTTGCTTACCTAGCCCTACACCTCCAGGGATACTTCCCTTGACTGTATGGTGCAATACCTCTGTCCTGAAATTTTCCCAAACCCAGTAATCACCACCGCGGCGTCACAAGTATAAGTAACAACATCAGCCTGGTTTATCCTTGGCTTTTTCTTAGCATCTGCACCAGACAATGCATGGCAGGGAGCAGACTGTTTAGTAGCTCAAATTTTCAGCTACGGAAAGAATACAAGCTTGTGTATGTGGAAAAAAATGCAGTAAAGAAGGTGCAATTCTGACCATGGGCAAGGGACAAGCAATCAACTGATCATACGATAGTCTATCTGTGTCACCAATCATGACAGCTCCTTACGTTGGAAACATAAAGCTGCTGCTGGAAAACAAAACTAAATATCAACAGAACAATAAAACAACAAAACAGCAACAACAAGAACAATAAAAAGAAAAGGAATTCAAATTCCTTTGCCTCTGATACAGCAGGGGGTGGAGATTAAATGGGAAGAACAGGAGAGACTTGTTGCTTGTAGCAGGAAAATAACTGCAGTTCTACAGCACAGGTTTACCAAACTCTGTTCCTCCACTTCCACTCTCTTTCCTAATCTTTCTACACTCAAATGCTGGAATTCAATGTTTTTAATTTAAGAAGATAAACCATCTAGACAACTGCTAGGTTTAATTTCATTGTTGCATGGGGAGATGCTGAGGAGGTGTAGGGCCACCATACAGACCTGTCTACAGGTTTAGAGAGACAAAGCTGCAAAACATGCTTTTTGGGGACCACCTGGGAATGGAGGAAGCACAGATTTTTACTGTGAAAACCCAGGAAAGACTTATATTCAAAGTAGGCAAACAGTTTAGCAAAACTCAGTGACACCAAGCAACATCTTCAGCAGCAGTATTTATTAATTTAATTAGAAACTATATTTTCCTTAATTTAATCTGAAATCCAGACTACTAGGGAAAAAAAAAAAAATACATAGCAGGATTTTTTTTTCTCCTTGTCTGCTAGCCTATCTCAACAAGACAACTTTGTGAAAAGATTTTTTTGCCTCTTTTAAGCTTACCCAAGCTTATTGAGACCATCAAAGCCACAAAGTAATGAAACAAATATATTCTAAAAGAGAGTTTCAAGTCATAAAATGTTACAGAATTTTATACGGAGCTTCACCTTTTTTGGATTTGGCTTAGTATCTTGTGATTTACTGAAATAACAGAGAACTTTGTATAAAGCCATGTGGGATATATTTATAGTACATATAGAACCAGAAAAATCTTTCATAAGCATATGCATCAGATTTTTGGCACTGTGCATCTTGCATTAGAAATAAGAATTTGGCCATAGATCTGATCAGCAAACACTTTCTTTGCCTGTCCCTATTGTGGCTGTAATCAACTAATGCAGAAAACAATTAGAGTGAGTTTTTCCAAACAGACTCCAGTTGAGCTATTTGTTAAATATCACCACTGATAAAATATTTTCTGTGCTTTCTTAAATGTTGATTTCAGACTCTCTCAAATTTGGCTTTTTTTTTTTTTTTTCCCAGTGAAAAGGTTTGCTAACTCACCTTCACATTGCACATAAGACCAACCTTACCCAAGGCCAGATTTAATACAGCACAAGCATATTATTACAAATTCCCGGATGACAGGTGACACTCATTGCTTATGGAACTAAACCAATTTTATTTTTCCCTGCTAATGCCAGATGTTTGCTTTCAGCTCTTTATGTGACTGTGGGACGTACACAAAACAATCCTGAGTGTGGGCAGTGAAAGCACCCTGTGAGAAAGCCGCCTGAACTCCCTGGTAGTTTCAGGGAGTTGAGTAAGATCTGCTGAAACTCTGGGGATCCCAATAGAAGCTATGGCACTAGCTCCAATTATTTCAAAAAGGTCAAAAAAAAAAAAAAAAAAGTGGTTGACTACCATTTCAGTGAGAATTCACGTGCTTTCTTCTGCAAAAGTCTGTCACCAGTATTTTGATGCACAGTTGGGAAGTTTTGCCAATTTAAAGAGCTGCTCACTGAGTTGTACTTCTATCAAAGGGATTCGGCCGCAAATCCATGCTTTCCTCTAACTGTTAATGCCTGACCCCTGTGCTGCAGATATTCCCAAGTCACTCTGAGCCCACATTTTCTCCTCCCCCCTCTTAACAGATCACAGTAGCTAAAAAAGCAATTAACAGGAGTAAGGCACACACAGCGAGTGTGCAACCTTAAAACTACACCCATACCATAGGAGACAGTCAATTCTCTGTTTCAGTTTCTCCAAGGAAGAGTGTTCAGGTGATGATTACCCAACAAGCTAAGTGTCCAGCTGCTATCTCAGCCCATTTTGAATGCTTTTTTTTCCCCCAAGGCAAACTAAAGCCCAAGATTAAAACCTCCCTCCCAAACGGATTAAAAACCCGGTTAAACGACCATCTTTGAGGTCATTACAGCAATAAGTAATATCTCTATACACACATATTCTATATACATACACATATATATACGTATACATATTCTATATACATATATATATGTAATAACCCACAGACAATCCTTCTCTAGAGGATTACTTCACCACTTTTGACTTCAGAGAGATTGAAACTGATGCTCCCAAGCAAGCGGCTTTAACTTAAATCAAAACTCACCTCTCAGCCAATCAGAAATAGCCTTTTTCAAAAACTTCTATTTCCTAATAGTTATATGGGCCTTAATCCTCTTGGAAACAGTTTTAGGTCATTATTCTGGGAGTTATTAGGTTGGAAAACAGCTTCTAGGCAAATGATGCTATTCACAAACCTTTTACACCAGAAATAATGGTTGGATTATTTCTGCCTCAAAAGTAGTCTGGAGGTCTGATTTCTGATTTTCTTTATTTCTGGAGTTCCTGAGAAAGACAGTGCTACTTGCTGTTAAATAATAATTATAAACAACTTAAACACATAGAAGTAATTCTATGAGGATTAAAATGGCAGTAATGGTAGCGAGTTTGGATTTTAAGACATTATTTTAGACTTGGACCTATCTCCCAACTTCCATTCCTCACATGTGCTTCCAGGGGGACCTGAACACTGTGATGTTTTCCCAAAATACCAGTTTCAAAGGCCCTTCATGGATCCTCAGTTTCTTTCCATCATGTCTTCTAAGTGGTATTGCTTTCCCACAGCCACCAGGGTCTCACAGCAATAGAGAAAAATTAAAAACGTGCTGTTTCTTGCACAACTGTTGAGAGAAGGGTGACTGGTCTGGGAATATATCTGTTTCCAGGACCTCTTCATGTCTCCAGCAGAACTTAGACTTTGCCTTCAGCTGCCAATGCTCTGCCAGTAAGCCGAGCACAGAATCAGCAGGGAGCTGAGCAGACAGAATCAGGCAATCAAAGCATTCCTGTATTTTTAAATCCAAAAATTACCCAATTCAGTTTTTCAATTTTTCTACCCCTGGGCATAGGGATTGAAAATATGGAATTCATACTTCCCCCTCCCAAGACTGCTTCCTTTTTCTCTGAAAAAGTGTATATATATATATATATATATATATATATATATATATATTCATTTATTTGTTTATATCATAATGTTACACGTGGATTTTCACTAACAAGAGACACTTTAAAATATCATTAACAACAGAAGCTGACCTTCTTGTCATATAGGTTTTTCCTTTTCTGTAAACTGCTTCAGCTCTTGCGCATCTGACAAAAAAAATCCCCATGAATCCCCATCACGATCAGACCAGTTCTGCAATCCTGCTACCAGGTCTAGACCTTGTGCATACACATAACAGTCCACAATACTCCAGCCTGCACAGTCACAAGCCCTTTCAGAAGTCCCTCTACATCTCCTCTCCTGTTTTTGGGAATGATGCAGTGCACACAGACATCTAGAGGATCTAGTCCCAAAGTTTTAATATGCCTGATTCTTCCATATAGCTTTAACTATGTAAAAAGAAAGAGTGAAAACAAAAATAAAATGTAAAATGTAATAATAATACAAAAGAAAGAAGGGTGCCGACCCCTCAGCAGGGTCTGTCATGACAGAAAGGGAAATGGTCTCAAACTATAAGAGGAGAGATTTAAATTGGATATAAGGAAGAAGTTTTTAAAGATGACAGTAGTAAAGCACTAGCACAGGTCGCCCAGAGAGGTGATGGATGTTCCTCCCTGGAGACACTCAAGGTCAGTTTAGACCAGGCTCTGAGAAACCTGATTGAGCTTGTAGATGTCCCTGTTCACTGCAGGGGAGTTGGACTAAATGGCCTTTAAGGGTCCCTTCCAACTCAAATGACCCTCTAATTTTTTGAAATACAATAACAACCTCTAGATCTATTATAAAAGTACAGGTTTTCTTGAATTGTTGTCCACTCCTCCATTTTGTAGGGGAAGTCACATATAGAACAAAAAAACCCACCACTAACAAGACACATTAATTGATGTTACACTGCAAATTGTTCCCTTTGCGTAAGTCAAACACTGAAATCCCACGGGTGAATTTTGACTGAAAAATGACCTCAGGATTTAGCCCCCTGCCTCTTTTACATACAGCTGTATATGCAAGTCAAGTACCCACAGTCTCATTTTCCTCAAAGAAAATAACTGAATTAAAAACTTAACTGTTGGTAAATTGATGTCCATTAATTCTTACCCTCAAGACGGCAATTCTATTCTTTGCAGAACAAAGGAGTCACAGTGTGAGTAAAACTTCAGCATCACAGAAAACACAAGCACAATAAGGGAGCAGCAGCATCTCTCTCGGTAAATACTTCACAAAGGAAGTGATATCACACAATCTGGTGGCCAAAAGATTCACTGGTATCACTTTCTAAAGTATATTAAAAATATATTAATTTGCCTAGATGGCAGCTTCATCATCATTGCCCAGGAAAAATCCAAAACCTACAAGGAAAGGCCTTTTGAGGTAATTGAAAGCTAAAGAGATGAAACATAATTAAAAAGAAGAAGAGGAAAAAGAATTGTTGCATTTGTTCTCCTCAGTTATATTAGGAATAAAAACAAAACTAATGTAATAAGGTATCCCAGCAGTTCAAATCTTCTAATTTATGTAGAATGGATTATTACTTAGACAATCTGACCCTGGGCAAAACTTCCTCAGTTGAGAAGATTTACAATCTAATTATGCAGGAAGTTCTGCTGAGACAGTTTGGGTGCAGTGGTCTTCTATTACATTAAGCTGAGCGAAAATTGCTGCTTCTTCGCTTGCTTGGTGTTCCAAGTACTCATATGAAAACAGAGAATCCTTCATTCGCATCCTTTATTTCCCTTTAGTTTTTCTCACCATTACTGCACGCTGTAACACTCATTCTCAACCACAAACAGCAGCGATGGGATTATGCTGTTAATGGCAAGCTACGAGTTGCCTTTCAGGCTTTTGCTTTGGCCCCCATTTAGTGAACTGACTTTAAAAAGGACCATCAAAACGCTTTTCATAATTTTTACAATGATAGTTGCTGGGTTATTTCTCCCCTCCCTCACCGCAAATGCCCCTCTAGAAAGCCTGAAGCTGAAATCTGTTTCTGTACTCTTTCATCCTGCACACACAAAACTAGTTCATTTTTGTAGGGTGGCTCAGAGATGTTTTGCTCCCGTCTCAGACACCTGAATATTTTTAGCGATTTCATTAGATCAAAAAAAGATCTCTCAACACATACAAAATCAGTCAGAGATTTATAAGCCCGCAGAGGAGAAGACGGGAAACTTGAGCCTAACAGATAATCCGAAGTGTCTTTTTCCCTAGATATATTACAGTGCACCAATACAGCTGAATATATAGACATGTCCTATTTTAACATAGCTGGAGAAATTGGTGCCTTTTTTTTCTTTATAGTAAGTGTTTTGATTTCAAAAGGTCAATGGATCATGTCACGGCTTTCAGTCTTGGTAATTATCATGTATAGTAATGCACATTTTTATCTACAGGTGGCAGACCTTTTAAAATCATCTTCAATCAAATTTATTATGAATTTTTTGTTGATAACCCCACCCACATCAAAAAGTAAGGATCTGCAGCTTAACGTTCTAATTAATGCCATTCGGTTTAGAGGACAAATTTGTCAACAAAGTGGCTCATTCTCAAAGGCTGGTGACCCCTTCTCAGAATGAAAGCCTTAAAAAACAACGATCATTTGCTCAGTACGTGGAGAGCTTACATTATTTAAAATTGTTCAGCAACTCAGCAAAGAATTACTTTTTTTTTCCTCTCAAGTACAAGTTTCACTTCCTTGATTATTAATCATTGGTTGGTAAATTAGTGATTTCTTCTTTGATAATACTACTTAGGAGAGGAAGAAATACATGAATGTCACAACTGACTTCTGACAGTTAGAGAAGAGAAAAGTGAATCACAAAACTTTTTGGTGTTCAATCACTCATTTTAAAATGCCACAACTTGGATTGTCACCTCAGGTACATGCCATAGGCCCCACTACAAAACATAAAACTAGTGATTTACACCAGAATATTATCAGTTATTCTCACAAACCCACCATTTGGAGTTAATTACAAATTTTGACCCAACAAGAACCACGAACAGCCCTCTGCATGTGGACAAATTATTCAAGAACATGTGACTATGACAGCAACATGATCAGACTGGATGAAGCCTAACCCTAGGACAATCTCCCTGCACTCAGAAGCACTTCACACGCTCCACTCTTCCTGACAGCAAGATAAAGAACAACAAAACAAAACCAAAACACACCTTAAGGAGGTTCTTGACCATCAACCCGTAATTCTGCAAATATTTACTATTCATGGCAGCCGGTAAAGCACAGACTACTACGGAATCGAGATGATGTTCTAACTGTGGAATTACCTGGAGCTGAGGCTCCTGTCAGGCCAACAGTAACATTTAACTGAATTCTCTTCCACCCACTCTCCCTAACTGAAAGGTATGTCATTTTATAAAGCACTTCTAAAAAATCTAGTGCTTATATGTCCACTTAGGCATCAAGACCAATGTTTTATATATACATATATATATATATATACACACACACACACACACACATACATACGCAAAAATTTATAATAATGTAGGGATTCTTTTTTTTTTTAATCTCGCCAGTAAATTTCTATGTGATACTCAACTCCTCTAAATCTTTCAAAATTATATTTTTTGAATACGTTGAAATAGAATGACAGCCCTTGCTTGAATGAGTAACAGTACAGACAAACTTTAGGCATCTATACTTGAAATACACATCATGGGGAACAGTCTTTCTCATTTATAGATATGCCCACTCCTCCCCAGTCCAAAAAAGTGGGTGAGAAAAATTGTGTATGCTCATGTCTTTCGTGGTAACCTAGTAACCCTCTCCTTTTTTTTTCCCCACAAGCTCTACCTTCACACCCATCTTCCATATTGCTAGCCCTCCAGAGGAATTGCAGTATGTCTCTGTAGGATTTTGTTTTCCTACCCGATGCAGAGGAGTTCAGGTTATTTTCAGTCTTCGGAAGCTTACAAACAGGATCAAACAGGAACCCGGTCATCAGCAAGAGGAAGGCTAGAAAAATAAAAGCAAATGCATATCAACAATTTTATTTTAAAAAGAAAATGCATCCAAAACATGAAACAAAAGCCTGGGCTCCGCTAGACTTCCCCCTCCTCATTCCTTTTTGTTTAGTTTGTGAGCTCTTTTTTGCAGAACAGAGACTGGTGTAAATTAATGTGTGACCCAAAATATATCACATGTAAAAGCTGCCATAGAAATATGTAATAGCAAAAGGGAAAAAAAAAAAAAAGAAAAAAAAGAAAACTAGACATTATTAGAACTCAAGTGGCACCCCTTCTCATGATAAATCAATATGAAGCTCAAACTAGGAGGAAGACAGAACTACATATTCCTGTTCTTCTGAAGTGTTTAAACACCTAACCAACACTTGCTGATTCTGTTTTTATATCACCAGTATAAGATGCCTGCACGATTAGACTGTTCTGCATGGTTAGCGATGCAAGGATGAGACTGGGAGCTCAAAGTCCTCTGCATTTGCCTTTACTTTGAGCTGTCACTCAGTGGCTAGGAGGTTATTCACACACTATGGGTTGCTCACACACTATGGGTTTCTGAGTCACACTTGAGCTTCCTGAGATGGCATCTTCCCCAAGTGCGACTGAAAGCCCAACACTTCAACCACTAAAGCTGGGTAGTGTGACATCCCAAACCCCACCTCATCCCCACCTCAGATGCGCAGTGCACCCCAGATGACTCCAAGCACCTGCCGCAGCTCTGGCTGCTGCTGTTTTATTTTCAGTTTGTTCAAGGCGGAAGAAAGGACACGGACCTCCCAAGTGCACATCAGAACAGGGGTATGAAAATAGAGACTACTTGGAACTGCTGCTATTTAACCAGATGACAAGAACACATTCACATCAGCCACTCTGAGACCATCTTGGCGACCAAAAGCATTCACATGACCAAGTCCACCCCACATACCACCTCAGGAGGCCAGGGCAGGGCAGTCAGGGCTTGCATTCTGAAGCCATCTTATAATTATGTATTAATATCAATCTAGTCTAACTGAAAGAGCAGTGTTGGAATAAAAAACATTGATGAACAAAGTTTAAAAAAAAGGAAAAAAAATAAAAATAAAAAATCCAGAAACCCACAACCAAATTGTGAAGTCAGTAACCATATCTAAACCCAAGCACTTTCTTCTCTATTGTTTTAAATGCATGTAATTACTTTGCCAACCCTACAGCTCCAATGGCACTCAGGGAACACAAGAGGCACCAAGGGTAGATTTGTGGAAGAGGTTTCAAAAGATTCCTTGTTCAGTGCTGACTTCTCCACACAGGAAGACTTTCTGAAGATAAACCTCCATTTCCTATTTTGTTTATGAGCAGTCAGGCGAGCAAAACAAAAATGTTTTCTCAATGTTTTGCACAGAAGTTTCCTCAAACATGAATTTTGCTCTTGGTAAGATGAGTATCTCTATGGGCTTTTCAAATAAATTATATTAAAGAAGAGGGAGAAAAAAAAATCAGTCCTCAGTGAAGATAAGTCAGCAAAATTTTCTTTGAAAATAAATAAATATATATATTATAAAAAATAATTAAAAAAAAAAAATCAAAACCAAGGATCTGCAGGACCTACCAGATAGCAGGCCCTACCAGCACCTCAAAGTACCAAAAGTAGGCCTAAGCACCTAAGCAGGCACAGCTATGACAAAAAACCAAGTAGTCATAACAACTACCACCACTTTAACTGTAGAAACAGTAATAATGTCCTGAGCTAGAATTTCAGATACAGCCAGGTTAGTTTACAACAGTGTGGGTCCCCCATTTCTTTCCACACAATGCACTTAAGAATATTCTACTTGTTAATTTTATCTATGTAAATATTTCTAGTTTTATCAAAAACCCATACTTCAAAGGGGTTATTTTATGACTGTTCAAAAAGAGAAAGTAAAACTGAGGCTAATGACAGGCTGTGAGCCTTGATGTACAGCCAGTTTTTACAGGACCAGAGCTGGGGATATCTGCATGGAAAGGACCCTTTGTGGGGGGAAAAAAACCCACAAACTTGGAATAAGCCAATAAGATCAATTTAAGTAATAATAAAAATCTGTTCATAGAGGTAAAAATAACCATCTAATTATAGCAGTTTATTAACAAGACGACGATGCAGTCTCCAAATGCTTATAGAGATTTCAGAAACTTTGGTTGTTGATTATGGTTCTGAGTGGAGTGACAAAACCAGCAAAAAGAGGATCTGTCACCATACAGAGAAAGCTATGTCCTACTTTGCAATTAATTTTCATTTCACCATAACTGTGGTTTCCATAGGACACATCCAGGAAGATTTATACTTCCAACCATTCCTTTGACTTTCTCTCTATTTCCATAACACATCTGACTGTACCTTTGTTTCTGCAGCACGGTTTGGGGACTGTTATCTGGGATGACTGCAAGAGCAGCATTCCAGAAAGAGGCAAGAGCTCTGTGCACAGGAGTTAAATGCACCAAGAAACACAAACAGGTGACACAAGAACTGCCCTGGTACAAGGGAAAACTGTTGGCATGAAGAAAACTAGAACAGAAGCACACATTCTCAACAAAGTCTTCTGTCATGGTTTTACAGTGTACTATATTATATACTCTGTAATATATCCTATACTATGTTTTATCTTCCATATTATGTACTATTCATTTTTAGCAAAAAAACAACAAAAAACAACAACTGTTCCTGAACTTGAATAGTGATGAAAACAACAGACTTGACACAGCCTTCAAGGCTTGTGCCTCCAAGCCCAACCTCAAGAGATGCAGCTGGCAGATTTCTGTGTCCTGTTCACCTCCTTGCAGCTTTATTGAAGCCATCAGGAAGATGCCACTAAAGAACAAATGTTGTGGTGGCTTTCCTGCAGTGATGACCCTATCTTGTGATAGGTCTTTAGGAAGCAGAGCAAAGATCTCTGATCTGCCCTTTTCCCAGCACAAGATAACAGCAGGAGTTTCCAAAAGCAGGAGCTGGAGGCAGGCAGTCCTACACTGATAACGGGTGGGATCTCATCTTATGTACCGTACCCTCATCTACATACTCAGTCTGGTTCTCTGGTTACCTTCAGAAATAAAATACTGCCATCACAGACACTACTGGATATTACTCAGGGGTAAAAAATCAAATGTCCAGCCCATCACACAAAGGCACAGAAAATACAACCAATTACAGTTACTGTGACTCACTTCTCTCCAAGTTTCACCTGTGGGGTGGATAAACCTGCTTCCAGTTATGCATGGTGTAGCACACTACAGAGAGCAGAACAAGAGAAACACAGGGGCTTTAGCATGTACTTTCATTTTCACATGAACTTCCTGAGGTTGAAATCTATTAGGGGAGAAGCACAAGATTTTTGCTACAGCTCCTGAGCAACCTTTTAGCAAACAAGGGCTTCAGTATCTTGAGTTATAATCTGGCAAATTCTAGTGATGCAAACGTGGAAGAATCATAGGCTGACTTCAGTCACTGTACCTACTCCAAACCAAAATGGTCAAAACTGGTTTAAGTAGAGTGAGTTTGTGAGTTGTTTTTGTGTTTGCGTGTGTTGATGGTGGTTTATTTTTTCCCAGGTTTTGTTATTATTTTTCTTCAGTTACATTTCTGTTAGAAAAATACCACCAGCAAGCTTGTGCAACATTACCTCCTCAGTACCTACTACCTGTTACCTGTTCGTACGGCTGAGGAATAAGAGAAGTCTAGAGGGGTGTTCTTTTGTTTTGTTTTTTTTTTTTTAATCTATTTGCCAACCAGAGTCATTTATCCCCTATTAGATAAAGTATAATAGACTATACCGAAAGGGTCACTGGCCTTCCATTTAATGATATTGCCGGCACCAATCTACATTTTCCCGACAGTGTCCCTCAACACAGAATAAATGGCTGATCTCTTCACAATAACAGCTGATTTCTATTTATTAAGCTAAAAAGGTCACCATTTTCTACGGCTGGGCCGCCCTGCACTATTGATAATTTTATGCATAAACAAATGGCAAATTTGTGCCACATAAATATGCATTAGCAATTACTTTTTCCTCGGGCAACGCTCGCCGCATGCAAATGTGTCCCTCACAGGGCCTGGTGGCTTTTGTTTTAGCTCTTGAAAAGCTAAACAAAAGAGCACAATAAACAGTTTAAAAATTGCCAATCAATAGGAGATGTAAATGCAAAGGTAAATGGCAAGAAAGTTGCCCGAACAAATGAAACTCAACTAAAAAAAAAAAAAAAAAATCATGAGGGGAAAAAAAAATAATCAGTAATGTGTTCCTGACACACTCAATATCTTCAACTCTGCATTTTATCTCTTTTCTTTTTACTCTGGAGATGGCTAGGATACTCTTTGCTCTGCAAGAGTCAGACTGGTCCTCATGGAGACACCAGATGGGACTGCACACAATATAGGCACAAGTCAAGCAAGCTTTAGGCAACACACGTCCAAAGGAAGGAGGGAAAAGAAATGCCAAATCTGAGAAAAGTCCGAGTGGCCCATTGGTTTAGCTTTCTGTGAGTTTACATTTCCACAGATGATTTTTTAAAAGCTACACATGAAAGAATCACCAAGAAAACATATCCTGCAAACATTAATTTGTGATTTTTCTACTGGAAGTGCCCTGAAAATACCAAATTATCAGTGCCTACATACAGTTGTCTGTAGTAGCAGCCTAATGAATGTTGTCACTTGAGAAAGTTGAACTACATATAATTTTCTTTACCCTTAGGATAGAAAGCTTGATTTTCCCTTGTCTTACCGTTGGACTACTCATTTCAGACAGCAAACCATGGTTGCATATAAGATGTGGGATAATGGAAAAATCAGACCCAGGCACTAAATTGGTATGAACGTGGAAACCAAAACCGACAATTTTAGGAGAACTGATGATTGCTTTGAATTTTCCCCTTCAACAGAGAAGCTTCAGTGCTTCAGAGAACCAAATGTGACGCACACCGTGATTATTATCGTTTGTAGACAGGCTATTACACATGGACAAAGAAACCAGTTCAGTAATCCAGTAACAACACGTCGTGTGACAACACAAGCTAAGGACAGCTGCTTGACCCACTGAAGTCACCAACTTTCTTTTTACATTACTTTCTGAGGCAGTAACTCTGCTTTTCACAGCTAGGATTGGGAAATGAAGAGAGGCATGAAATACAGTAAATAAAGTTGTACTTCATCCTACAAACATTTATGACAAACTTAAAACACAGGAGCTTATCTTTTAGTGAAAACTAAATATTTCAACAGAAATTGAAGAGATTAATCATATGCTTCAAGTGGTTTGCCATATAAGGGCCATAATACAACAGTATAAACCATGTATAGACATTTCGAATATACTAGCATCCAATGTTTTTAATATATATTTTAATGAAGAGGAATGTTATTGTTGACATAAAAATTCAGCAACTTTCCTAAATTTTTACCTACCCAATCACTTCCATAGAACAAAAACTTCTGTACAATCAGTCCTATGACTTATGCAAATCAATTAACTGACGAATGTATTTTTTCCAATTAACTGAGATAACTTCTTGCTTTTCACTGTGCTTCTTTTGTGGCTCACATGGTTTTATAACAACTCTTTAGACTAGAATTTTTTATTCTGATAGAAACATGCAGGTCATAGCAACAATAGTACCAGTAATTGGTTTTAACCATACTCATTCCAAGAGCTCTCCTGCAAATGGTCAAGTATGGGTGAAGCTACATCAAGCACAGGATGAAATATGTCCTCACAAAACAAAAAGTCCTCATTTTAGGCTTTTAGCCAACAGCACTCCCACATCAATAACAACCTTCAGCCACAAATCTGTACATTTCACTTTCTCTAAATTACAACTGATAATTATTAAAACATGGTAAACTGTGAGATACATAAAATCTCCATGCCATCAACCCTTTTCTGCTCTATTTTTTTCTATTAGCATGCACAGAAAGTGAATATTGACAGCACCTCCTGCTTTAGGTAAGCAAGCCAAGGTAGATTTCCAACAGCTGCACACCCTTATCAGACAGCATCCTCAGCTAAGTCACAGCTGTTCTCAGCAACCAGCCTTGGAGCTGCTGGGCAGCTTCTACAGACCCTTGCAGTCAAGGGGTATCCACCTGACCACGTACACACTGCAAATACCAAAGACTTCAGAAATAACACGCTGCAGAAATTTGCATAGCTTTTCGTAAACTTAAATGTGATTGAAAGACCCACAATTAAATACAGCCTTCTCCTAAGGTCGACAACAGAGTAAAAAAAGGCATGAGCAGATATGCAAAAGCAAGATCAAATAAATTGTTTAAATGTCACTGCAAAGGTAGTTCTCACGAATGTCTCTGTGGCCAGCCTGTTGCCATTAACACAGTTAGAAAATCTGTAATAGGAAAAAAATTATTACTACATAGAATATTACTGCATAGAGACGCTGCTACAGAATTGAAATGAAAAGATGTAGCTCAATCTGTTAATGCCCATCCCACATGTGTGAATATGATGAATAGCAGAGAATGACTGCTAAATCTTTGTTAACAAGTGTATTTAAAGTAGTATAGATGGATCTTCCTGTACTGGACCGTGTCTTGCGCTCTGATGAGGGTACCCATGTTAATCCCCAAACCCACTATCATCAAAACAAAATGAGCAGAACAGATATGGAGAGATGGCCAATTTCTCCAACACGGGTAGAGCTGTTGTTGTGAGAAGCGCGTAGCTCAAGAGGATGAGGTGGGTATAGAGAAGTTACTTTGTCAAAATCAAGCCCTCTCTCTCTCTCCCCCACTGAGCTCAGCTTCTACTCTTCTTTTCTAATCCCCATTTTCAATAAGTAAAAAAAAATTGTCCATAATGTCTAAATTGTCTCATTAAAAAAAAAAAAAAAAAAAAAAAAGAAGAAAAAGAAAGAAGCACTCAGGTAACTGCAATCTTCGTAGAAGCATGCTTTTTATATCAGGGATTTCATTTTTTTCTCTGTTTTGTTTATAGCTTCCCTGAAAAGCTTCAAAACTGAAACTTTCTGATAAAAGTATCCTATCTTTTATGCGATTCCAAATGCAAGAATAATTTCCTTTAAGAACTGTAATGCTAAACAGAGCTGTCACTGATAGTGTCTTGAAACTCAATTTATATATTTTTACATTCTATACCCTTGAGAAAAGACAGCTGGACAATAATGCAGTGATGGCACACCAGTATGATAGGCTCAATTATTTCCATGATGCAATAGATAGCATGTATTATTAGATAATTAAGTATGTGCACACCTACTAACCTACGAGGACCCTCAAAATACAAGTTACTGATTAATCTCACCTTTTTTTCCCCAGACTAAGTACTAACAAGCTGTATTCTTCTAACAGAGCTTCACCCCTCCTCTTCAATTCTCTGTTCTTCTCCTTTCATTTGATTGCTTTCAGTTGTTTTGAATTGAGAGCCATCAAAAACTGCCAGCAAGAATTTAACATGAATTAGTATCAGAAAATTAGTGTTTTTCTTAATTAACAGAAATACAATGTTTTTGTTCTCCCTATCTCCTCCTTCCTCTCCCCCTCGTCAACAATAACCCAAACCAAAACTCTGCAATCAATCTAGCATCTGAAAAGCAAGCTGGATTTCTCTTTCCTGCCTTTTCACTACCAGTAATAACTCCGTGATTAAGACTCAGCTGACAGTTCTCCTGGCACAGAAGCTGAGAAAAATCCAGCTCACTCCTCCAGTAGCTGAGGTGGTCCTTGAGCATGGTGAGGAGGGAACAGCTGGGGAGGGACAACTTTCACAAAGGGAGACAACATATCTGACCTGAAATCCTCAGTAAGAAATGCTCCCTTTCAAAGCTACATAAGCACCCATTATGGGCAACTACAGACTCTCCGCAGATAACAGATTTAAGTATTCTACTGAAAATAGTAAGAAAAATGCTGAAGGTTTCCATATGAACCCAGCAGAATTGACCAAATGTATCCATCTGTTCGCTTTCATATAAGCAATATGTATGCTGCCAGTATTGGACCTCATCTAGGGCAGGGCCCTGGGACTTAAATTACATCTGCCACTTCCCCAGTTTACAGCAGCCTCATCAGCAAAGCATGAATTTTTTTTAAAGCTTCAAAATAGCATCCTGAGGAAACGTAAGAAAATGACTGTTTCTACATTTCCTCCCTTTTCTACCTGATGACTTTGCCTCAGTACCTAATATTAATATCAAATGTGATGTTCTGAGCTGAGAAACATGGAAGCACTTCAAGAAAGCCTTTTAGTGTCTCATTTCCATCTCCTTAGCTCAGAAGGGACTATTTCATAAGCAAATTTGAACACCTTCAAGCAACTCATGATGAGAGTGTCCAGAATCAAATTAGTTACCTCGCCTCTATTAAAGCTGGCAAAGTAGCAAATCCTCATCCTTTCTCACAGTATATAATCACCAACACAACAGACTGACTAGAACCTCCAAATATGGCTGCACTGCACACCCTCAAAACTTGAATTATAGGAGTTTAATATGAATTATTTTGAAAACTCATGCCGCTGATAATGTTGCTACATTTTGACTTATTTCAGAAGCAACCATGAAAATCTGCTTCCCTGAATGCAATGCAGTATTTCTTACTTTAGCAGCTGTGGTGCATACAGCCAGTCAGTCCAACTAGATCCATAGTACAACATAAAGTAAAATCTGGAGTAATTCATTATGTCTCTATGATTGTCCTCACTGTAAAAGCCCTGTGATGTGGTTTGCATTTCTCTCCAAATACCTGTTCTAAGCATCAGCAGGAAGCATACTGCGACTTGATCTAAGCTTTACTATCATCTCAACAGAAACGCCCCACTCCTACATGGGGATATCCTAATAAAATACTTATTTTCTATATAATAAACGTAGCAGCTAATACCACAACAGTGAGTATTCAAATTAAAAATCTGAACTCCCGCAGCTAGATGCAGTAGCATTTATGACTTGAGACACATGCCTTTTCCTAGGTTGCCCTGGCTGCCAAATGATGTAGTTCACACCACTGTTTACAGCACCGTTGTCCTTGAAATTTATCTCATCAATATGACATTTTCAAGACATGCCCTTTGCTGTCGCCCACCTGAATGATTTGTAAGTCTAAGGAAGACAAAGCTCTCAGTTTGCACATCTGCAGAAAAGATCTGCTGAAAATCAGCATTAATAGATGCATGAGCCTGTTACACTGGGCATCGATCCCTGTCATGCCAGCCAAACTGCTTCATCCCAAAGGCTTCACAAGCCTTTCCTCCAAATGCTCTTTCCAGCAAGTTCCCAGATGTTAGCACTAGACCAGCACTAGCAAGAGGGAAACTTCATGTCCCACTGCTTGATTCCAAGTAGTAAAGACAGATGAAGCAATCTGACTTGATGAAAAGACCTAAAGCTCACACACACAAAAGAAAAAAAAAATATTGAGAAAAAGGGAATAATGTGGTCAGCTGGAGCTGAGGAGCACAGGTGAAGAAGAAGAAAGCTAATTCAGTGTGTGTCGCAGAATGGGTCGACACTGCCAGGGTACCCTAAGCCCAGAGTCTGGGGTACATGTTGGATTTGTGGCCAGCACACTCCATTTTCTGCTGGGCAAAACTACTAACAGAAGCATCTCTTGGTAGCGATGCTTGCAGCAGAAACAGTCTAGTAGCAGCAATTACTCCACCAGCTCAAGTGGCAGAGCTCTCTATTGAGTATCTGTAAGTAACAGCTCTGTGATGACCTCAGTCAAGGGAAAGGGCAGTGGACCTTCTTATATCCCAGTTTTACATTACAAAAATATTCTTGTTAAAAAAAAAGGCTAAATAAAAGTGAACATTCAACAGTTGCAAAATACTAGACTTAAGATCGTACAATCATTCCTAATTTACTCATAAAAAGGATGAGCTTTCAGTCTTTGTGCATAAGCATCGCAGTACTCTCTAATTACACAATCACATTCCAATTTTTTCCAAATGGATATCACCCAAGAAGAGCCAGCACTAGGAATGAACATGAGTTGAATACTTAAAGTTGCCTGCTGGACCATTAACTCATTAATTTTAGGTACAGGAATGTGAGAATTGAAGAGAGCAGAGATTCACAAGCTAAATGAGGACGATTTTGCAGGAAACCAAAACCTTTGCAGGAAGCCCGTAGTCATACATACCCCACTTTCTGACCTAATGCACCCAAACATATACTTGTAGACCGCGTTTTCTGGAGTGAATTGATGCAGACAGTTACAACACAGTGGAAAAAAAAACACTTCAGAAATTCAGATCTGGCCCAGATGTAATTAGCTTCCCCTCTACATCCAATGTAAGCTGAGTGGCAGGATGAATTCTGCTCAAACAAAACAGTTTCGTGTATACAGTGACAGAACAGAGGCCTAGAATCAGAGAATATCACAGGCAGGTGGGGACCCACCAAGTCCACTTCCTGGCTGTTCACAGGACCACCAAAAATTCAAAACTTGTATTTGAGAGTGCTGTCCAAACACCCCTTGAAAATTCCATCAGCTTGGGGCCCAGCGCCCTGTGCTGCAGCCCCTGTCCCTGACCCCCAGCTGCCCTCCCCTGACAGCTCCATGCCGTTCCCTCGGGCCCTGGCGCTGTCACACAGCAGAGCTCAGCGCTGCCCCTCCGCTCCCAATGAGGAGCTGCAGCCGCCATCAGGCCTGCCCTCAGCTCCTCTGCTCTGAGCACTCCAAGAGAACTTCACCTCCAGCAAGGATTCTTTCTACTTAGAACCTCCTCCTGTGCCTGTATCTCCATGGCATCAAATCACCATGCTGAAAACTCAGTCCCTCCAAGAGCCTGCCATCTATTCTATAGAACTGCCAGGCCAGCTCAGTCTCTGGCTTGCCTCGTGGCTCTTGGTATGTGGGACATAGAGCAGTTCAGCTTCAGAAAATGCTTTCTTTCACTGTTTCTCCAGGCCAAGTGGGAAGGGCACTTTTCCAAGGTATGTGGGTTCAAACAATTTCAGGTGGTGGGGGAAGCCTGCTGACAAATTAGAATATACGTAAGTTGCTCCAAAAGTAATGCCTCCTATTTATTTCAACAGAAGCTACAACAAAAAGTACAGAAACACTGTTTGATAGAGCAAATTCTCGGCTACAAATCACAATTTTGTGACGCAGTCACCACCATTAGCTATGTGCTTTGCTAGCGACAAACAACAGCCTGTTCACACAAGCCATGCTCAGAAAAATCTTCACGACTGTGAGGAACATGGCTTGTTTTTCATGTTGTTGTAAATGCACCACTCGTTGCCTCACTGTGCTCATACGAACTGTTTGCTCTCTGCAAACGTTCAGCGAGTGTCAATGAATGTCTGTGGGCGCTATTTTTTCTGCATGGAGGAATTCAATGACACACCTTTGCTTCATGCACTTCCCGCTTCACATAGGAAGGTTCTACCAACACTGCCATACCATCAGCAGCTTCTTCTGACATGGGCCAACATCATAAAATAGGAGGCATTACTTTCAGAACAGGCCTCATAGATTAAAACAGACTAAGGCTGTCCACAGATTAAGAAATGAACTGGATTGCTGCCAGGGTTTAGGTCCATTGTAGCCAACTACATAGAACCTGAGCTAATTGAGAAGTTTTTATACCCTTCAAAACTTTTTTTCCTCCCTTTTGTAAAAAGGATCCAATACCTCCAAGATAGATACTGTGAAAACCAATCAGTATCTATATAACATTCAGATAATACATTGATAAAAAAATCACAGAGAAGTACTTCAGGAAGTTAGCAATTTTCACTTGTATTTATTATAAGCATTATATTATGGAATAGCTGTTTTAAAGACAGGGTTTGAATGTGAGCAAAATATGCCTGCCACAAGGCCACGTGAACAATAAGGATTAAAACAATACTGAATACCTTCTTATGTCAGCACCATCATTTCAGTGGTCTGATATGAGATCATGTAATTAAAGACTATCATAATGCATATGCACAAAGGGGCTGAATTAAGGTTGTGCAGGCAAATCTAATTCTGGCATTTCCCATGCTTTGAGTGCCTGACTTCACAATCTTAGTGTTCATTTAACAAACAGTTTCTGTATGTAATACCATACATTATACACGCGTCAGTAACATCTTCCATATTGCTGCATACTCTGACTCTGAAGGGTATGTTTACACACATATGAACATACATACGTACTGCTAAAACAGAATATTATGCCATCATGTTTCACCCTTTCCCTCTTCTCCTTGTGCAAAATATTCTTGCCATTATACTTCCCAACACCCAGAATAAGCTGCTAAAGTTGCCAGCAGTTAAAATGTTGTTTTAAGTACACAGAGTATGTGTCAACACCTCCAGCTTCTTACCCACTGGTAAGAAACATTTTAAATAGCATCTACTGTGTATGAGCCATTTGTGGATTGGAGCACACGTGCACAAATACGTGGTGCTCCTGCACTGGGCCCTGAACAGAGGCTCTCCTGTTAGTAAGAGCTTGAGGGATGATCACTTCTTGGCTTTTTAAGAAGGTGGGACTAGAGCAGATATTGCTTTTGACTTTGTCCTACACACGTGCCAGAGATGACTTTGGCTTCTAGGACTGTGACATAAGACTTTCCATCAGCGTTAGGGAACTCTTAACTTGCTAACGTGGCTTTCACTCCTGATTTCAATATTTTTTCTGCTTATTGAGCAGAATCCTCATTCCAGCCCTTACGGATCTTGAAGAAAGAGCTAAATTAAGAACTTTGCCATACATGCTCTGACAATGACTGTTTTTGCCTACCAAGTGCTGGTCAGACACTGGCATGTATGTACTCAGTTACGGGATTTTCCACCTTTACATTTTATGTGCTTCTAATTCTCACAGTATTGATTCCAACCAGGATCCTGGTGACGTGTATATAGTTTTGCCAAGAAAGCCCAGAGAAAGATGCCTTAGTCTCAGTCAGGAGATTTATGCCAACTCAGTAAATACCCATCATTTATTCTCCATTCACTGTCCATTGCTTTACAACACTGTCACCCACTATGTAAATGCATCTTCTGCAAGTGTAGATCTGCCTGGGGGTAGCGAGGCCCTACAGAGGGATGGGATGAGGTTCAACAAGACCAAATGCCGGATCCTGCACTTCAGCCACAACAATCCCAGGCAACACCACAGGCTTGGAGCAGAGTGACTGGAAGACTGTTTAGAGGAAACGAACCTGGGGGTATTGATTGATGCTCGGCTGAACATTAGCCAGCAGTGTGCCCAGGTGGCCAAGAAGGCCAACGGCATCCTGGCTTGCATCAGCAATGGTGTTGCCTCAAGAACAGGAAAGCAATTGTTCCCCTGTACTCAGCTGTGGTGAGACCGCACCTTGAGTACTGTGTCCAGTTTTCAGCCCCACACTGCAAGAAAGACACTGAAGCCCTGGAGTGGGTTCAAAGAAGGGCAACAAAGCCAGTGAGGGGTCTGGAGCACAGGGCTTATGAGGAATGGCAGAAGGAGCTGGGGTTGTTCAGTCTGGAGAAGAGGAGGCTCAGTGGAGACCTTACTGCTCTAACTACTTGAAGGGAGGTTGTAGTGAGCTGGATTCAGCCTCTTCTCTCGTGTAACTGGTGATAGGACTAGAGGGAATGGCTTCAAGCTGCACCAGGAGAGATTCAGGCTGCACGTTAGAAAATACTACTTTTCTGAAAGAGTGGTCAGGCACTGGAATGGGCTGCCCAGGGAGGTGGTGGAGTCACCGACCCTAGGGGTGTTCAAGGAAAGACTGGATGTTGTGTTGAGGGATATGACTTAGTGAGAACTATTGGTGATAGGTGGATGGTTAGACTGGATGATCTTGTAGGTCTTTTCCAACCTTGGTGTTTCTGTGATGTTTAAAACAACAACAAAAAATAACATGCACACAGACAAATAACACCTAACCCTACAATACATAACCTTGAAAGCCAACTACACACTGTGCAGTGTTACGCTGTATACGCACTGGCAAACTCTCAACCAGAGGTTCTCAGACACTTTCACTAGAGTCATATGTCACAAAATGCATAATTTGCTTAAACTTTAACGTACGTGTTCTGATGTGTGATAAAAACAGTATTTTCAGACCTCATGAGGCAGGCGAGCATGCCCTCAATGATAGGAGGAAAAAAGAAAACCAAAAAAACACACTGGTTTGTACTAATGATAGCCACAATGAACTCCAGGATTGAAATAATGGCAACTTCCTAATGCTCAGTTTCATAAAAACAATGCCACACATTCCCAGACACTAAAACCACCTTGAATCTAAGCATCCTGTCTCACACAGTTAACAGTTTAGATCCTTTCCTCCTCTTCGCACCAGTTCTCTCTCTTGATTTCATAGAATGCAACCTACAGCTGTCCCAGAATTTCAGAAAGTGATAATTTTCTGTAGAGGTAGTTTATCTGACATTGGGCTTATAGCATAGGAGGGCACTTGTATCTTCTAATCATCCTCTCCATCTGTTCACTATAAGCAATGTTGATCTTCAAATTACACAACCTACACAATCCTGAAAGAGTCTTTTACTTTCCGGTAGGACAATCTGCTCCTTCCCTTTCCCCATTTATTGCAATCTGCAGGATCCTTGCACAGCCGCACATAAGGAGAATGAGAACATATCAATCCGCCCTAAATGACCTCGAAAGGCTGAATCAGTTAACAAAAATAGGCAGAAATTGCAGCATTCCAGTAGAATTTACCCATCACCACCTTGAAATGATTTGGAAATTCCTCTCTTTTAAATACAAATCCCACAGGAATACTCTGATTTTCAGTGGTCTCAAAACAGTGCCAAAAAGTTATCAGGTGTCTTCGCTGCTGTGGGGTTTTAAATACTGTTCCTGCAACCTACACTAAACTTCTCTTTCCAACGCAGGCTGGTGCTGCTTCACATACATATTCCAGCTCAGCATCTCACCATCTGCAGAGACGACGTGCCAGTTCCCCACCAAAAACATGGTTGCCACAATGCCTTGTTTCCATGCTGCCACCACACATCTCGCCCCAGCTCCAGTGTGGCAAATCCCAACCAGCAAGTTGAAGGTGAGACATCAACAAAATCTGAGATTGCTCACGTATTTTTTATTAACCCTAACATTTTTAAGTCAGTCCTAGAATTATTTTAGTCAAGGCTCTTTTAAATTCTGTACATTTGTATTCTAGTGTTGCATTAGTAGATAGTAGCTCTAAGTAATTTGAGATTGCAGGTAGAAACATTCAAGGATATGGGGCACAAGTGCAAAAGAATGTACAGCAACGACCCTATGTATGCCCCACAGTGGCATGCAGACCTGTAAGCACGGTGCTGACCTTTCCACAGCTCTCACTGTTGTATGTTTACCATAAAACACCACACGATTTGTGGCTTCTTTTGTCTCCCAAAAGGAGTTTCTATACACAGATCCATGCAGGAAACAAAATTTCCAAGACATACTTGGGCAAGTTTTTCCCAAGCATCATAAGTAGTGTGATCCTTCCAAAACTGACACAGGGATTAAGTTGTACTTAAGCTGCAGCCTCAATGTTTGAAGGCTCGAACTCAACAAATATTGTAAGGAGTACAGAACTGATGTTTTCCCTTCAAAATGTTTATTTGTCTGTATTGTTGTTACATATTAGCTCTGCCAGCTAAAGTGCCTGCAGATCCTCACAGATTACAACTGAATTTAGTTAGCATCAGATTTGCAAACAACAAGCAATATAGAACATACACTTCATTATTTCTAACCTCGTATACATAGATGCACTTTATCTATGTGATCAAAGGTGACTAAACCACTCTAGTAACTGTACAAAGCAATTCTGAAAGTATTTAAATCAGTATCAAGACTTTTACCCTTTTGAACTTCGTATTCTCCTCCCCCTATTATTTTTTTTTTTTAGTGTCAGGTGGGCTATAATTCATAAATACAGTGGGGTGACAGTACTGACAGCCCAAGTTGCTTTCAGAGGCAGAGATATGGGTACATTACACTTGCAATCATAGTCTAAACAGTAGTGTGTACAACGCAGTAATGGGGAAGAAGCAGAGGGTTGCAGTGAACCTCAGCTACAATAGAATGGTTTCCAACACAGCAACCTTTTCAGTCCTTTTCCTGGAAAAAGTTGGTTGTAATTTTAAGATTTTAGGAAACAATAGAACATCATAAATGGACCCGGGCATGGGAGACACCTCCAAAGGACTAGTCATATTGACTTGACTATTTTAACTTTCAAGAGAAAAAAACAGCTTTCTAGCACAGGCAACAGGAGAGCTGCTCGCTCTGGTGGCTTACAAGCCTTTTGACATCCCATTGCCTTCGTGATGCCCACTGCCACGGGCATACTTTGGTGTTTCACACTCAGTGATGCCGCTGACATCTTTGACTCCCACTCAGCTCTTCAGGTGCACTCCAGCCACACTAGGCAGTCTCCACCACCTGAATGAAGCACAATCATGCAACGAGGATACAAGCTCAGAAATAAGAAGCTTGAATATATAATGTACGTATATACACACATATATGCAAAACAGAAGCCAACCAAGGACATTCAGCATATCTTCAGCCATACTGGAATGCATCCATGTGCCAGGGAGGCTGGCAATATGACTGATATCCCAGGTACAAAAGAACAAGGAGGTGAGTTCCAGTGTGTTTTCTAACTCAAGACCCTGGGGGGGAAGGAATTAGTTCAAGGCTGGAACAAATCTCTGGAAATTAATGATAAATCAGATAGAAGGGTCAATGTACTATAAGGGACACATCTAAAGCCATTACTTTAAAACAGCTGATGGCAATAGCTGCTTGGGAGGTAAAAATAAAATGCTGATTTTACAGATATTCAGGGGGTGGGAATTAACACTCTAGGGAAAAAGAGCAGAAAAGATGGCAGGATACAAAGGTGCCCCAAGATTTATTGAAAACCAGAGGGGAAATGTAAGCTGAAGGAAATGAACATTCGGAGCACACAAAACAGACACTGCAAAGCATGCTAATTAGACAGAATTCTAAAGTAGTTTCTTTCTTTAAAAAGGGAAGAAAAAAAAAAAAAAGAGAGGGAAGAAAAAAAAAAAAGCTCCCCAAGAAAACTAAAACTATCATTGAAGTTAAGGTGCACAGAGCAAGCAGCCCTGTGATCCCAGTCACAGCTCAGTCATGACGACTGAACTACTCCCTCCTGCCTTTTTCCCTTTCTGGCTACCACTGGCTAGGTAATAGCTAACTTAATACATCTAGATTTATGATTAAAGAGTACTCAGAGAAGATTGATTTGCCCTGCCCGACAGCCAACATGAATAGCTTAGGAAAAAAAAAAAAAAAAAAGAAAAAAAAAGGATATAAAGGGTTAGATGTCACATGCTTCACAAGACACAAAAAGGCACAAAAGTGCTGGCCCCAGTGGATTTTATTTGAAAAATAAGTCCACCCCCAAACTTCAGATGCCATACTCCTTTGTACCTGAGGCAGGATAATAAAGTACTATGCAGAGTGGTATCAACACAAATCTCGTCTAAGAAGAAATCCTTGCATGCATAAACAAACGGCCACATCCTCACACATCCTGCATCCTACATACTTTAAATACATGCACCAGAGCTGAGGAAACTTATGCAGAGCAGGTTAAAACACGTTCAAATGGCACCATACACTATTATTTACTTGTCAAACACCACATTCACTCAAGAGGGCTTGCTTTCAGAGAAGTCAGATAACATTCAAGGTCCAGGCCTAGTTCATAATAAATGGTAGCTAAATGCAACAAGCCAGTACATCACTAAGAATAAAAATCTCCTATTCAGCCCTAATCAAGATACATAAGAGATACTAAAACTGGACACCTGAAAGAGGGATTAGTACGCTCCCTGAATGCAGACTAAAGAGCTCTCTCACTAGTAGTGCCAGCGTCCAGTATGCCTCCGGCCCTCCTTGCATGACGAGGGCTGTGACAACACCCTGCTGGACTGCCATGCACCATCAAACACTGACCAGAAATGAGGGAAAGATGTCAGGTGTTTGCTGCTAGCCTGCGGCCCCCAAACAAAATCTGGTTCCTCTGTTGACAGGATGGGAAGCTCAGTTTCGCATTTACAGAGTGCTCTGCAGTCTAGTTGTGAACTGAGTACTGTGCTCGGAGCTCCGCAGTGCACTACCTATCATGTCTGCAGCCAGCCAGGGCTTCATCCTCAGCAGCTGTCAACTCGATACTTTCAAGAGCAACAAATTCATTAAAATTGTATAATTATGGCTGAAACTTTCCAAGATATCTAGGGCATTTAATCACACAGCTAGGATTCAAATTAACAGTCTCAAATACTCCAACCAGTCTTAGAATCCCAGGCTATACATAGATATATTTGTCAAATGCCACAAATTATTCAGATTATTAAAAAAAAAAAGTCTTATCCTTAAATTACTCTTCTACTTCCAAAATTCAGCTCCCATAGTAACAAAACTTCAAGTGAAAAGAATTCAGAAGAACAAAATTAAAATGAATATATGTAAGCCCTACTGAATCTATCCAAATTAAACATCTGATTCTTTTCTCAATCGTGGAAGGTGACTGAATATAATGCTGATTTTTTGAGAGAAAGCCAATGTTAAAATGTACGCAATGTCTGGAACCAGTCATTGGTAAATGAAATTGAAACAAAACTTCCAGTAAAAGCCAGCAATACTCATTAGTACCTAACAGCAAAACTCATACAGACCACAAAGGAACATGACGAGGCACCAATCTCCTTAGTTGGCCAAAAAACACCAGACAGTAGGAAGTAGAAGAAATTTATGATCCCTTCTTCAGATTTTGATTCAAATGATAATTCCAAGCAGATCTCCATTTCCTTGAGCCTTCTCTAACTTTTAACACGGGAACTTCCTGCAATCCCGGTGTACACAACCCTACTTTACAGTCTCCTGAGCATCGGACACTAAACTTAGTAGTAGAAAAGCTGGTGGTAGCTCTTACTACTTATTTGCTCTTAAACACAAGTAGAAGTCATTATGCAAAATTTGTATTTGGAAAGATTAAAATACATCTGAGGCAAGTTGGGATACAACAAACTGGTGGCAGCTCAGGGGTGCGCAAAACATTAGGATAAATACACAATGGAGCTTAATGGGAAGAATGAGGATGAGACTGCTGATGGTACATGGCACATTATCACACACAGCATTTGCAGTTTCTCTCATCATCATCTTCACTGTAGGGCACATGATACGTATGGGATTAAAAAGTGGTTTCTACCTCTCAGATTCTGCTTTTCAGAACTCGACCACATAACTAAATTTTACCATGTCGCTTTCATTACTGTTGTCACAATTAATTGTACGCAAACTAGACCACTTATAGCAGTCATTGTGATATCCCAGTGCTACTCATGCAGGTTTTTTCCAGTGTAGAACTGGTTGTAGAACTTCATCACTTTCCCTCCCCTTCTTCCTTGGGGAGCCATCATCTTCAACTAAATTTTAAATGGAAAACCACCAGCTTTTCCTTGCAATCTTATTATCAATTTGCACCTCAGCAAAGGAAGGCTAGAACTCTATTGTTTTGTTAATTGACAATTTGCATCTTTGAAAGGTGTGAGGTATCTTCTTCTTTTGGCAGGTTAGGACTAATTCTGTATGTTAACATATATGTGAGTGCGGGTAAAAACATTTGCCTTTAGAACACAGCTCATTTAAAATGTGCTGCTTTATTATTTGTTTCTGTTAAGTTGCTTTATTTTCTTGGACAAACCTTGTTCAAAAGCTAGCAAGGATCATCCCACCTAAAAAAAGGCCTCAAAGAACAGAGTTCCTTTTCCAGTAAGTACTTAAATAAACTAAAAGTTACCTGCAAAGTATCATAAATGAAAATATAGTTCTACTTTCCAGTTACAAAGAACTACAGACAAAGGAACTGGCAAAAGTTTATCTCCTCCTCTCAAAGGTAGCTGGGTAGTTGCAGGTGTCATCGTTATGCTGGCATTCTTTTAGTGAGATACTTCTTGTAAAAGCAAGCATACTTTTAAAGAGTACATATTTTGAAATGACGTAAAACAACTCATCCAACGGTCACCAGCAAGCTCTACTGATCTGGCTGCTCAATGGCCTGATAGGGATCTGATTTTGCCATCTAATTGCAAAAACTAGTCTGAGAGTCAAAACAACTATTTTTAAATCCATACTGATCGGAGATGTGAGATTTTCAAATTCCAAGTTATGAAGAAATGGTCAATCTGGTGAACAACAGGAAGGCCTCACCTCTGTCATTAAGGATACATGTAACACCACAACATATGGGTTTGGCAAGTCACTTCTATTTTGCAATGCAGAATACATTTGCAAAATCCTAGCCACCAAACAAATAGTAACATCCTGAAAAAACAGACAGACAAAAAATGTTCTGAACAACGCTCGACCAAAAAAGGAAAGCAGAAATCCCTACTAAAATAACACATAATCACCAAGACAAGCCTTATTGAGACTGTAGTGTATCTAAACACAAAAAATTTAACTAGAGAAATACTAAGCATCGAGAGAAAGCCTCAGTTTAAGTGCCTGTCTTATTATCACATTCACTTAGAGCTGGATGAGCAGAGTGAAAGAGAGGAGAGAAATAATCATAAAATTATGTACTGCCTTCATACACTTGCTAATGCCTCACTTTGCTGATTCTGTAATATCATATTATTTTCTTATTTTAGGACTGACCAGTGATAACTTTACCAGCTGTATAATCAAAGAATATTAGGATTTTACAATCACAGAATAAACAAGAGAGTTAGGCAGAGCAGACTATGATAACAAAAGAGAATAAATAGAAGGCTTACCCCTATCCTGGGCTCACCCACCCAAAAAACCAGCAGAGCAGATCTCCAGAAGAGATCCCTCCCCACTGGTAGCCAGCTCTTCAATAGGTCTAGGAGGGGTGCAGCCTGGCTCCACCCCTTCCAGCAGCACAGGTGAATTGCCTCCACCTGTGCTCCTCTGGCTGACTCATGGCTCGCCTCAGGTGATCAATCAGAGGTTCAGGCCCTGACTCAGCAGTTCCCATACACCAACCAACTTACTATAATGTTTTCAACTGATGGTTAACAAAAAAAAAACAAAAAAAAGAACAAAACAAATAAGATACACCAACCCATGTTAAGATGAAATATGAAACAAACTGAAAATTCTGACAATCAGATCTCTGGCCAAGCCACAGATCTCACAGAGTGAGATCAAAAAGGAAGAGATCATGAGATTTCCATTACTAATCCTTGAGAGATGAGTTCAAGCTTTGATGGCAAAAGTATCTCAAATAATAGGCTTCCATATAGTTTGAGAACAATCTAAAGCCCTGATCTGCTTTGATTGATTACAACCTGCAGAATCTAGACTGCTCTAAGCTAGTTGTGCTCTCAACTCTGATTTCTCAAGCAATCTGGAAAGCAGGTTAAGACGAATTGGAACCCTGATACTCTGTTAAAACCATATGAAGGAGCAGGAAAGCATTTTATTATCCACATCGGAAAATAGTTTTTAGTTTTAGAGACTTCTCTCAGCGAGCCGAGACTTGTTATAACACCCACCAGCTGTATGTTTGTGAAGATCAAGGACATTTATGCCTAGCCTGCTAGAAGAAATGCAATCTAATCATTCTAATTTACATATTAAAAGTATGCCCAAAACTTAAAGGACTGTGTAAATTTGAGCACTGGGTTGTTGTTTAGTGTTTTGTTCAAATTGCCTTGGTTCTGCTAGATCACTGAAAAAAATTCAAAGTCTCATTATAATCTTAAGTCAACCATCAAAAACTGAGGTTCTGGGACTGAGGTTGAAAGACCTGAAAACTGACTCCTTCATGAAATTTCTGAAACTTCCTGTTTTCAAATGATAGGAACGACAAAAGCAGTTTCCCATATAATCTTTGGGCAAGAGCACAAAGCCAAACACTGGATTTGGACCTGGACTCCACCACAGCATCAGGATTTGATGCTGTCTTACTTTCTCAATTTCCAAATAAAGAAAGCTTAGAAAGCAGTTAAATATTGAAATCTGCCTGAAATCTATTAAAAAAAAAATAATGAAAGAAAGTAAAATGGTAGGTAACGGAGGTCTTTAACAGATAGGCCCATGGACAGATCCAAGCAAACCATCTTGACAAAAAGACTTGCACATTTGGCAGCCTCATTTGACACTGAATATTGGTAAGAAATTGAGGGACTTTTTAAAGTCAAAATGGCTCACCCATCCCTTTCAGATGGGTAAGCAGCACAAGATACACACCAAACAGCCTGAAATTACGCATGCACAACCTTCACTACATAAGACAGAACTGAAAAACTGTTGTGGTTTTGAGCCTGTGAACATAAATTAAGAGGCCCAAAAGCTATTTTACCAGATGTCCAACTTGATAACGACAATATTTTCCTGTTTGAGGCCTGGATGATCAGGGATAGCTTTGCTTTGGTTTGACCTAAATTTATCTACGTGTTGCAGCAACTTGGGAAGTTTCACATACACATGCTGAATTATCTCACCTCTGCACGATAGCCTGGCAAAAAAGAGGAAAAACTCAACTGAATATGGCACTCAGGCTGGTGGCATTCTCTACCATGAACAGTGCAACAAAAATTGAACGCCTTTTGCCAAAGTTCTGTTGCAGGAATTCTACAATAAACACCTTATGCACCACCACAACAAATGAATATAGTAGACAATGCTGTAAGGCATACAGATAACAGACTGTACCTATCCACAAAGGCACAGTGGTCATAATTTTATAAGACACGTCATGAAGCCTTTCAAATACTCCACAGATCATTCATGACTTCCAGTGGGCCATCTAAGTATCTGAGAATACATTTTTTGACTCAAAAGCTAAAGGACGGGCAAGAAACAGAAAAAAATAAATCTAATCATAACCTGATGAATACACCTCCCACCCCTCCATCCTCTGCAAAAATGTCAGACATCTATCACTCTTTTTTCTTTTCCAGACTAACAATTCAAGTGAATTTTCGATCCTCTATAACATATTCCATGACCCATTCCAGCTCAAGGACCCCAGACTTCTTGCACAGGCATGAAGCTGCTCAGTAGGTAGTTCCTGAGGACAGGAACTCCCTCAGGAACAACCTCAGCAAACCTCATTTGGCCCGGGTCAAATAGGAACAGCTGGCCTGATCCCTCTACTGGAGGAGTCTCCATAGTCTTCTGAAAGGTGAAATTCTGATTTCCTCTCTGAAATGCAGCAATAGATTTCTAACAATTTTACTATGTCAAGAACTTAAAAAAAAAAAAAAAAAAAAAATAAAAAAATCAAATTTACTAAAAGTCATAGATTTTTAAGTGGAGTGTTTTAGAAGTATCAGTGTGGTGACAGATCAGTGGCAGAAGCAGCACTTGGCTGGAGGAGCACAAGCTTACTGCAGCAGTAACTTCCTCTCTCGTCCACATTTCATACTAGAGCAATACACTGATCTTTCTGACAACACTGTAATGACAACAACCAGGAGTGCAGGACTTCGCTCTTCTGTCACGGCATATTTGAATTCAGTAAGAAAAAGATAGGAGATGCAAACAGAAGAGCCACAGGAGTTTGAATATTCTGCTGCACTGTCAGCACTGCACTGATTTTAAATCAAGGCAACTTTGTACAACAGCTCTGTTCTGCTGCTTCTACTCCCAGTCCATGCCAGACAACCAGCATCCATCATGACGCTCAGTGGAATGAGGCATTGTCCAGATTTGACAGAACGAGCTTAGAACAATACTGGGACAATCAGAGCGGTGGGTTTGGTTATTTTTCCCATTCACATTTTGTTCTGTGAATAACTCAGTAAAACCTTACTCTGACTACATCCCCTGCTAGAAATATTAACTTTTGCTGGCTTCAAAACAGCTTGTCAAAGCCAGTGGAAGCGCCTGCCAGAACATCACTTCCATCACTTCCTCTCAGAAGTGCATCAGTGTCCTGTTATTTAGTTTTCAGCTATTTTATGATATCTATGACCCATGTGTTTAAGTTAATTTTTTGCCAAACTCAGCATCGGGAAATTTTCAGTCTGTTCTTCTGATACATTCCCCACTTTAACTTCATCCTATTGTGTCCCAATTGCAGCCTAAGAATAGAAGCATTGCCACACATGCAGGGATTTATTACCCTGCTTCTGCTTCAGAGAAAGATGCAAAGAACCTTGTGCTAAACAGCTGAGTGTTTCTCTCACAGGTCAGTCAGAACATCAAAATCCCACGTGGTTCTGAGATGGATGGGCTTGGGGCAGACACCCCATTTTAAATAGGGTGTACCTGTGACTGCTTCCTATGCTGTCCTGTCTTCCCAGTTTAATTCCCATCTTACAACTTTAATGGTATCTGCCCATTGTATCTTAGCTGTGGAGCCCTCCATGATTCACCCTCCTTTCCCAAATCAGTGCAGTTTATTCAGAACCCAAAAAGCTAGACAGGTACTTTGTATGTTTGCTCTCTTCAATGACCACACTTCCCTTCTTACTTCTTGCTCCTTTCAAATGCTTGTCCACTTGTCATATACTGTTCTTTAAGGAGGCTGCCTGCAACTGTTTCTGCATTCCTGCTTGACAAAAGGGAGGTAAACCCTGCCTTGAGGCAGCCCCCTCAAACAGAGATTTCACATCTCCCCTTTCTCCACCTGGAGACTTTTACTGGGGACTCTCAGGGCAGAGTGTGTTTCCACGGGAGTTCATCTAAAGAACAATCGGCTTAAGCAGTTGTATTCAAATAGCATTAATGTTTTCAAATCGACTTCCTATTTTCCTACTGGAAAGCCTGCCAAACACACTCTTCAACAGACACTAAAATAATTTGGATAGTTGATATGCAATCCAAATTTTTAGTGGAAAACAGCCAGATTCGACATCTGTGAGAAAGTGGGTAATTTTTATTATCCGCAGAGAGCATGCACTCGGTCCGATATTTTCTACCTCTACACATCTCTTTCTACTGGAATTGCTTTATGGTTTTACATGATCAACGGGCTGCCAAAAATGATTTAACCCCTTTATGGCTACCAGAATCAAAGACTGCACTGTTGCTGTTCTAACGGTGTATCGATCTAGAGGGATATTGTAAAATATAGATTTTAAACAGCAGGATTTTATCTCTGAAGTCTCTGACCCCCCAGGTTACAGCAAATGAAAATGTGTTGGTTTTTTTTTTCAGGTAGTATCTTCCTGATCACTAGTTATCAGCTGTGAGAAGAAGAGCCTCTTGTAAGCCAAGAGTCTGTTCCATGTTTCCTCTGGAGCCTTCCTCTGTTTGAGAAGGGCTCTGGCAGAACAGCTGCCCGGGGAGGAAAGAATGGGAAAATGCCTTTGGGAAGTCTACCTTCCTGCTGAGGACCCTGCACAACTCCCAGCTGTTGAGGCGTTTTTTCCTTGCTTAGGTTTCGCTGAAGGTGCAACCTAATTTATTAATGGTAATAAATATTTGCTTCTGCCGCCATACCACCCAGGAGGTAAGATCCTTGAGGCCACAGAACCACCATCCATGCACACCATGCACATGGAGTTACTCTGATCTGTACAGCACACAGTCTGAACTTCCTGGCTAGTTAGCATCACTTCTGGGCAAAACTTCACTATCCCATTTGCAAGCAGTAGCACAAGCAGAATAAAAATTATATATATATATATATATATATATATATATATATATATATAAAAAAAAAAAAAAGGAGAGGAAACACTGCAGACATTTTACTGAGTTGTTTGTTTTTTCTTTTCAAAACAAGCTCAAGACTTCCTGTTCAAACCTGCCTGCTGAGGTTCCTTTAAGTGAATGAAAACAAGTATTTATTGACTGTCTTGTCTGCACTAAAGATGCCCGTTCTCTGAGTGATCAGTAGAGCTGAGACAGCTTATCTCCTTTACTGAAAAGATTACCTACGTTCACTTTGTAAATGCACGTGTGTATTTTATTACTCAGCAATTACCAGTTTTCTACTTATTTGCACAATATCCTGTTGGGAACAGGTGGCAGAACTCCTGTCGCCAAAGCAATCTCAAAATCTACACTAAACAGGGATAAATTCTGTTGTTGTTTTAATAACCAGAAAGGAAGCTCCTCTTGGCAGGTTTTTTTTCTCTGCCTTTTTTTTTTTTTTTTTTTTCTCCTCCCATTCCTGTAATTGAGGCCAAATCCAAAGCAAGTGAATGGGAACCCCTGCACCAGTAGAATTTTACTGGACCAGTGCCAGTGGAAAGGGTCACAGTGCCCAGACTCTGGTACAGAAATCCGATCAGCACTAACAGCCACTCCAACAACCCAGAGCATCAGGCAGATCTACTCAGAGATTTGCAGCTGTACATCTTTTGATCTCTGGGTGTTTGGGTTTTTTTTGTTGTTGTTGTTTTTGCTGTTGTTGCTCATTTGTTCTGTACTTTTTCTTTCCAGTTGCAGAAATGACCAGAATGCTGTAAAATTATGAGAAAAGTTGAGAATGTAAAGCATCCTATTGATGCACTTCCAGAGAACTGTACATATATATTTATATAGATAGCCCCACACATTAAAAATAAAAATCCCTATTCTTGTTGTGCTATGTCTAATTCAGACTATTCACAGCCAAGATCAAGAACTCTTCATTTGAATTTATCTTATGACCGTAACACTGTGCAAATAGTAGTAATCCTTCATAGTTAACAGCTGGTTTCATCTGAGGATCTCCAAGGACTCAGCAAACCCCAGTGCACCAGAGGTCTGGTTCAAACGTACAGGGGGACAAATAGTTCCCATCGACTTTAGTTCCTGGCAGGCTGTAAGTCTCCACCAAATTTGAAGATAAATACCGGCATTACAATTTTACAGATAGGTAAGTCAAGGGACAAATAAATAACAGTGGTTCTGTAGCAGAATCAAAACAGGAAACCAAGAATATGGACTCCTAGAATGCTTGACTGAAAAAAGCTCTTGCAGCAGCTCCTGTTGAAGTTATTTGTTCAATAACACCCTTGAGGGAAGAAATGTAGAGGGGCTTGAAAACAGTGGGCATAGCTGAAACCTAACATCATGGTGTTTCCAGAAAGAGTGATAATTGTAAGAATCCCTACTCTCTGACCATACTTCCCTCCCTATGTGTAAAGAAAGCAACACGGTGTGAAAGTACAATGGTGTTAAAAGGTAAAAATGTCTCAGAATGGCAGACAATGAATCCAAAGTCCTCAGTAAATAAGTCATTTTAGTGAATGTAAAATTAAAAGAGGGTGTGCATTTGCCAGTATGTGATATACTTTCTGTTTTGAATAGAAAGCGCTGTGTGTGAAATACAATTGACAAAATTCCTAAGGCACAAGAAATGAAAGTTTTCATCACAAAGTACATAGAGGATAGGTTAGGATTTAGCCTTTATGTAGACACAATGTCTCTCAGAAGACTGATATATCAGCATTTTCCTATTGTACAAAATTATCCCCGGATGCATATAGATCAAAAATGAAAAAGGTTCCCTTAGCTATGTTTTTTTCTTAATTCCATAAGAGAATATATCCAAACAAGAGAAGTTATTCTCTCAGTAAACACATAATACTTCTATGTCAACAACCTGGGGATGTGGGCACAGTATCACAGTGTTTGCCAAGAACTGCCCGTGTTCACTGCAGTGTTAGCTGGCTGATAGCGGATTTTGCCCTCTAAGCCCTCCAGCCTCATTGCACTGAGCTGCTCTGACTTCAGCAAAGTCCCACGCAGGCACCAAAACCTTTATTTACTTTGGAATTAACGGTATTTAGTTTCTGGAAGATATGCCCAAATGCCATGCTGTAAATACCTAGATGCAACAATGCTCCTATGTTTTTTTCCAGTTCAAGATCATATAATTAAGCATTACTACAGAGCCCAACATCTACTTCCAGAAAGGCTGTGAAGCCTATCAGAAACCCAGCAATTGTTAACAGTGCCTCAGCAAATCACGTGCATCCAGTGCAGGTTAATGTATATCCTCAGTACGCAGTTCTTTGTGTGTTGTTGCTATTTCATAAACACTTCAAAAAAAAAAAAAAAGAACAAAAAACACCTCCCTTTTCAAATATGTCTGCACCCATACAAACAACTCCTCAGTTAAGCTTAACATGAAAAAATATTTTGCCTATGTTTCACCAGGTAGTTGTGAAATATACCTACAACGCCCACTGAGAACACAGACCATTTTATTACAGATCATAGAATATTTGCTTTTGCAGTGAACAGCATCATAAGAATCTCTACTTTAACTGAATAAATACTTAAATACTTCAGCTTTACCAGTGCTTAGCACAGAAGCGCCAGAGAAAGTTCTTGTTCCCAATTAAAAACAGAACCAGTACGAGCTGCAAACTAGGAAGTCTTCAAGACAGTTTGGAACCTGAATGGAAAGGTTTTTTGTTTGTTTAATCCTAAGAACCAGCAGAAGTGCTCTGTAAACAGTCACAGATAAAAGAAATTGGGATTTATGATATCAGTCTTCCAGTCACTTGTGCTTAATGAGGAAACCCTTTATTTTTAAAATCCTAATTGTTAATTGCAAGATTTTAACACAATTACAAAAAAGAAAAAAAAGCTTTTATTGTAGAACTCTTCTTTTAGTACTATTAAAAAACAACATATAAAAACAACAGAACAGTGTCATACAGCTGGTATTTCCTTACTTCTGAACACCTCATTATATATGTATACAAGATTACCTGTGCCCCTTTCTGAAACTACAGTTTCAGAGGCTGTAGTCCTGAAACTATTACAACGGCATCTTCAATTCACATTCTTCTATATACCAAAATAACTTCTCCCTATGAACATCTCCACACGTAGAACCCTATGCATTTGTATTCACTTTGCTGTTACAACAGTCAGCTATGTAAATGCATGAGCTTAAAAATATCACAAATAAATACTGTTTTTGGATTTTCATACACGTAGCGTGTGTGTGTACAGACGAAGAACTTCAATGATATGAGCAACGAGCTGATCTACATTTATGACTTGTGTGCCCACACAAAGCTGCATTACCTTTAGGGGTGCTTCACATGATCTCTATTTTGTTCTTTCAACAATGTTTTTAAAATTACTTTACCAGATACCATCACACTCATGCTACAGAAATAATGGAAAAGAACAGTAAGCACAATAAATACATCAGCTAATGGGTAGTAGCAGGCTGTACAGCTCTACAGAAAGATTATTACAGGCACAGTGCCATGGATTTATTTATGGCTTAAAGCAGTGCATGTCATAAGCATACATAGTTTTAGTAGGTGGAGTCATCTGAACCAATCTGGCAGAGCTTTCACATGGGAATGGCAAGGACTCCTCATTATCCAGGAATTAATGCTTTTATTGGCAAAAATGTCTCCTATGTATATTCCTGAATGAGAACAATGTGAAGCAGTTTCCAGTGAAGCACATTAACTGTTTCCTTTAGAGAACAGGCTGACTAACCACGACTCTTCCTCTCCGAGTTCTTCAGCCCTTCCAGCCATACAAACCTGGACTCTGCAGTCGTTTGTCTACTTAAAGCACAGAACCTCAACGCAAGGGTGAGACACAGCTACCAACTAACACTGAGCTCCAATGATAGCTTAGCATAGAAGGTTACTCAAGCCTGCATCAAATCATATGTAAAATTTAAATATGCAGATAGAGTTGTCTTCATGTTCAGACAGATATTAGTAATGCCGCTACAGGTCTGAAATGAAGCATGCACTTTTTAAATGAAGCACGGATGTTCTGTCTTACTGGAAGCAGTCTCAGGGGCAGCTCAGCTCTCCCAGCACTGCAGGGCTGACCCGGCCAGGTTGCACACTGCTGAATCACTGCCCATCTGCCCTGAGTCACTGGAAATCCCTCACAGTCAGGTTTTGAGTAGATGTTGTTCTCTTAACCTGCTCCATCTCCTGAGGCCACAGTGCCTGGGGACATGATTGTACGTGTGCCAAGTAAGGCCCATAGGCTGGATAACAATTGCATTTTTTAAAAAGCATTACTTTATTTCACTGACAGTGTTTCTGAAGTTTGTGGGCTAGGCCCTGGCTTTATCCTTTCAATTACCCCCGTGACGATAAACAAGATCTCATTCTAAGGGTGCTAAACCAAAGCACTTCTAATACCACAAAGAGTTCAAATTGAGTCTCACTATAAAGCCATCAGAAACTTGATCTAAGGGCACGTGTTCATAAAAGCACTCTCGTCCTTACTCGCCACAGCAGAAATCATTCTCATCCCCTTCCTTCCTTAACACATACCCACCTTTCCAATTTTCCCCAGCACCCCTTCTCCATTGCATTGAGCCCCTGCTGCTTGTCCTGAATCCCAAGGCTCCCCCTCAGCCCAACATCACTGGATCTGACTTAGTCACTGCTCAATGGGCTCTGTCACTCATTAACCATTATCAAAAACATACACCAAGTGTTTCTCCATTTCCAAAACTTGTAACCAAAAACTTCCTGTAAAACTCCATAAACTTTATTCTCTTCCAAAGCTGCTCTTAAGACTCCACTCCAACAAAAAGACTACTGAAAAAATGGACAAATCTGTGACCATTAGCGTAACAAAAACACTAGAATATGTTGGTAACAATTGCATCACTCTTTCCTTATTTTACCCATGCTTGATTGACTTAAGCAGATTTTTGAAAGCAGTAGATAGGCGAAACAAATAATGACAGAATTAATCTGACTTTTGCTGGAATAATCAACAAGAATTGTGTATTTGGGTAGAACACCCACAACACTTTACAACAATACTGTGCAAAGAAAAATACATTTTGACTGTGCCCAGATCAAATTCATCCCTTACAACGCTGCATGACATGATAATGGGTTCATGTGGAAGAGGCTGTGGTCCTTTAACTCTACTGACAGAGGCAATACTCAGTCCTTCCCTCAAGATCCCTACTATACATCCTGATGCTACTCCAAATACCTATTTCCCTTCCTGATACAAGATCCAAGTTGAGGCACAAGCACTGGAGCAAAGGGATGGCTTTGTTGCTTGGGAGTAAAGCCATAAACAAGGCATGTGCTCCCCACAGTGCCTTGTACAGCTTGTCCATCTAGCGGCATGGAACATGCACTGTCTGGGCTCCATACCTCTGAAACGCGGTCTGGAAGCTGCTTCATCAGGCAGGGTGTGGAAAGCCAACTCCACCTTTTGTGGCAGCACCATAGTTCTATTCCTGCCAATCCATGTGCTTTAACAAGGCAGTGAAAAACTGTCGTCATTGAATAAAGCACAGGAACAATTTGTGTTCTCCTCCTCCCTGCAGTTGCTGAACCAAATATTCTTTGATGTACTAAAAAAAAAAAAAAGTTACTCTGGTTCTGTTTCCATGCAATGAACATAATACATAATATTGGCTTCATCTTAAAAATACTTCTTTTATGAAAAGCATTCCATTTGTACTGACTTTAGAGGGTGTGTCAAAAACAAGAATTAAGTCCCAAGACACTTATATCTCTCCCTATATTTAATAAAGTAACAATTCAAACCCTGTTTTTTTTTTTTATAAAAAAAAAAAAAAAAAAAAAAAAGAAGTCCAGCTACAGACAGCTTGTAAAATGCTACAGGGAAATTACTTGAATCTCAGTATTTCTGATTCTGGACAAGCCAACTCAAGCTCACTGCCTGGAACCCACTTGGGCAGGGTTTCATACCAGATTTAAATGCCGCGCTGGCTGCGGGCCCAAGTACTACTGCAACAAAATTAATGTTGCAAAATCAAGTTACCATGCTCGGCATACTGGGCCATCCATTATCCCTACAGATTTCCTGGGGGGCTGGAGGGGAGAGGACGTTGGCGCTGACGGAGGTTGCTTGGACATTTGTGTACAAGGGAGCATTAAGCCTCAGCACCCTGCTAATCCTTCCCCACTCTCCTTTCTTCCAGCCTCCGCAGCACCTTTGTTTCTTTCCATTTATCCTCCTCCTCCCCTCCCTCCCTTCCCCTCACTCTCTCTTGGTGGCCATTAACTATGCTGACAGTTTGACAGGCTGAAATAAGGAAATAAAACACTTAAACATTGTTTCCTGATGTATGCATTCATCTCCTCTGCCAAACACAGATATTGAGGAGATACTTCACTCCTCCTGTCAGCTTGCTAAATTATAGCCCAGCTTGCACAGCAGCACAACTCTCAGGTCTCACACATTCACTTGAGCCGTCTCCCAGTCAGCAGGCCATGCCAGTGCCATTTCCACATCTTTAGGCAGGAACTTCTTATACTCTTAATACCATATTTTCATACGCCTAGGCTGGAATTTCTGCTAAAAAGAGACTCTCATGCTCCTTCCGCTGAATATGCTCACGTTATCGTGACAGCTCTACTTCTGGCCTGGGTTACAATGGAACTACTTCAGGAATTAAACAAACTAGATTGCACTAAGCTTTGTGTCATTCTCAGAAGCCATTACAGTAGCTGAGTAAACCAAAACCTGGCTTTGCTTTGACCAGGTTAATTAAGCTTCTTCATTTAAGCATTTTCTCCTAGTTGACAGCAAGCATGCTGCTGGAGACTTGAGGCATCCCACCCTTTATATAAAACCTCCCTGCTTGCAGCGCTGGCTTATGGGAGCCAACATTGCTTGGCTCCCCAGGGAGAAAGCCGCAGCGATACTGTCACTGCTCATTACCTCCAGTGGGTGCTGCTGTGAACAAGCCTATGGGAAAAAACTCAGGGTAAAAGAAAAAAGTACTACGGAAGCTAGTAAACATGTCCCACGTCTGGAAAGTTCGCCTGATCCATACAAACAGAAAAAAACAAAGTTGGTCAGAAACTAAATCATTGCACTGCCTTGCCATTTATGACCGTCTTCCATACCGGTTAGATAAGCACAAACGCTTCCTTCTTCATCAGCTGTGCTGGTGTAGGGCTGTGATGGAGCCAAGCCTTCCTTTCGCAATTTCAGGCTGCTCCCAAGAGCCATGCAGTGCAGTGCAGTGCTGTTCATACAGCCTCCCAGGGATGCCTGGTGGCTGACACCCATCGCAGGGCAAGCCGACTTCATAGCTTCACCATCTCCAAGAAGAGAAGCTGTGACAAATAAAATACTAAAATCCCAGATCTGAGACCTTTCCTCTTGAAAATTTAATTGGAACTAGGATGGAAAATGACCACAACAAAAATATTCAAAAGGAAAAGACTGTATAGGTGGTGATGTCAAGATTTCGTCATTTTGGATCCCTTCAAACTTGGGATATTCTATGATTCTATGATATTTTTCTGTTTCCAAGAGTTTCTTTTAAGCGGGAAAGAGGTTTCAAATTCAATCACCCTGAAGAGCTAGCAGAGCCCAAGTGGAAAAGTAATCCATTTGTTCATCTGGAGATAGCAAGGGCTTTGCTGTTGTCTTGCAATATTGACTGTCCAAGTGCAGTATTTCAACTGGTTACACATCCCTTTCGTTATTCTCCAAATGTGCATTAATAAAAGCAACAGCCTGTTATTTGCCATTATTTAACTGAGAGGTTTTGAATTTCATGAATGAAAATGAAAGAAAACATCAATAAAGCAAGAGGAAACAAGTTCCTTACTACTTCCTTCACACAAGCATATAAAAGAGGCAGTCAACCACAAACTACTGTTAACTCTTTACTGACAGCATGCATGGAACTTCCTAAAAATACCAAAGGCTGGTTTTTTTTTTCCAGTCATTGGATAGCATAAGCAGCTCCCAGCTCACTGACAGAAGGCACCAACCTATTCCATACTCTTGGAGAAGGAACGATTCCACCCACTTGACATCATTACCAATCCAAAGACATTTTCACAACTTCTTTTCAGTTGTTAGCAACTGGTCTTTGCATATTGCTGAAGTTTCAGTTCAGCTAGCCACTACTCTTTAAAACTTCCTCTGTCATTTCACAGATGCATATGTTGTTACTTCACAGTTCCTAGCACACAACAAGTTTTTCTACCCATAGTCTTGCATTTGTCTGTATTTTACTGATAGAATAAAATAATCAAAAATAATGGGTGGAAATGAGATTAAAACATATATATTATTTTAAGTGCAGCTTTTCAGACCAAGAAAAATTTCTGTATTCAGTAAAAATTTTCAAATTATTACTTAGTATTGCATATTGGAATATATTTAGTTTTCTGAATATCCATCTTTCTCTTCCTCCATTCACTTTTCCCTCTTGCTCTTTTCCCCGTAGAAGAAAGGAAAAGCTAAAAGCTGAAGAGAAACGATAACTGACAATGAACATGTTATATCAAAAAATATATAGGTAGTGGGGGAGGAAAAATCCTTAAAGCACCAGTAAAATATTTTTGTTTCCTTCAATAGTTTTTCTAAGGAACAACAACCATTACTAATTTTACTCAACATGTTTTTTTTCTTTTTTTGCTGGAGAGTAGTAGAACACTATAATTTTCTATTCCTGAACCACCTTGTCATCCCCCTCAAAGTTTGGTTTTTGCACCTTGCTAATAAAAAGACAGCCTGCTGCTATTTCTGAATCTGTCTGGAAACTCCTCTGCTTTAAAATCTGCATAGCATAGGACAATATTTGTTTGAAACAGTGGACACTCACCTGAACTGAAAGCCACAAACATGTGATTATCACAGTCAGTTAAATCATCATCTCCCTGTAAAGCTTGGGACTCCTCTGACAATAAATTAGTTCGGGGGTGTAAAGTGATAGCGACAGCTCACCTGTGGGGATGCAGCTAGCTACATCCAGCAAACCTCACCTCCCTGACCTGCAAGATAGTAGGTTCCCCCTTCACCACATAACAAAGCAAAGGCTTGGTATCCACTGTAAAGAAGGTCTCTGTGGGACCTCTGCCCCCTATTATGGTTACCAGAGTTCTTCCATGTTCTTGCAGGAAAAAGTGTTTATAAAAAAAATTGAAATTCTTGTACTGTGTCCTTTTGCATGATACCACCAAACCGGATAAACTTGGGATTTAGCCCATCATTCATTTTCCCCAAAGTTTCCTGAGCATAATACTCACTGGAACAGAAGCTTCAAAAGAGTGCAGTGTACGCAAAAAGCTTCTAAAGTAACCCTGAGTCCTCCATTGTTTAAATTCAATTTGCATACTAGATATCAACATATGATTATCCTAAGTGGATAACGCAAGTAAATATTGAGCAGTGAGTACAGAAAAATAAGAGACAAAGAAAAATATCAGACATCAGGGAAAGAACAAAGGAAAAAAGAACATGCCTTTCATGTTCCTGTTTTTGGAAAGTATCTTCAGGGGCAGAGAAATCAAACACAGCTGCTCTTCAGTCACCTGCAAATTACCAAACATGAGCTCAAGAAAAAACAATTGCTATCACCATGTTTTAAAGGTGATCTGAAAATATAAAAAAGAATTGAGAGCAAGAAGGTAGAAGTAACAAGGAGTTCCTTCCATCAGCAGGGTAGACCACAGCTCAGAGCAGTGTCACGGACAAAAGAGAGACTAAAGCCACCCATAATAAATGATGCTCCATAGGGTCACCTATCCTGATTTTCAGCGCCTATCTGGTAGCAGTTCATCACCAAAAGCTATTGCGTGGTTGTCTCCTTGTACACAATGCATCTGCAGTACATGCTGAGAAAAAGCCTAACTAAAGTCAATTTCTTTCACTTGCTGCTGTGGTCAAGGAAGTACTTTCAGATTATTTCTGTATCAACATGGAGAGTATCAGGAACAGGCACATTTCAAATGGTTCAGACCATCTTCTGTCTGTCTTTGCTTGTTTCAATCCTTCTACAGATGAACTATGTAAAATAGCACCACAATCTGAAAAAGAAAAATGGAACCACATCCAAAAGGGCATTATTAAAAATAAACAGTCATTCTGTACAGAGACCAGCTTACACCAATGCCTTCTTTTTAACTTTTTAACATGTGCTTAACAGCTATCTTCCAGTAGAGACAATAAGCATGAAGTGACAGCCCTGCTCCCCTGCATGCACCAGCTCCCACTGCCTGCAAAGAAGCTTCCTACTTGAATTTATTATTTATGGAAGAATATTTGTTGCAAAAACTGTTCAAGCAGTTCCCAACAATCTAGAAGTTACTGGGATCTTTAAAAGAAAAAGCCCCAGAAATACATCCTCCAAGTGGCAGAAAATCAAAGAAGTTAAACTTCAAAACACTTCCATAGCTTCTCAGCAAAACTGTCATTTGCGTTCCTCATGTTCTCAATTTCCTTTAAATGCTGGGATCCCTAAAGAGACTACAGCTTCCATGGTGCATCAGACTGTCATGTCTGCATTGCCTAGGCTTTGTAGAATGGCCCCATTCCATCTTCCTTCCCAGTTTTATCTTTCCATGGATAAGAACAAAAGACAGGCCACCAAAGATAAATAAAAGCACTGTAATTACCTGCTTAAGATTTGATTAGGAAGAGCTCCACAAGTCAACTTTTCACAATAGCAAGTCATTTTGATAAATCAAAACAATGTTAAATTCAGAAAGAACCATTCCTAACAGCCAATAACTCAGAAAGGTCGATGTTCTCTAACCACTGCAAAAATGCTCTGCTTGCATTATGAATTCCAAATGAATTTTCAAAATCAAAACGGTAAGCAAAATGAAACAAGGCATTACAATCCCTGCTGAAATTAGCATTACTTCTTGCCGCAACCGCTCACAGCATTAATCATAACTACTACTGCTGGAAGACCTGGAAGAACAAAACCCACACTGTTTGGGATATCAGTGCTCAAAAGTAAAACAGCTCTTAGAGGATGGGGTCTCTGAGCTTTTTTTTTGGTGATCATAATTTCAAAAACGAGCATGTATTTCTTTCACTAATCATATACGATTTTTCTCAACTCTATTTCACTCCTCCTTTCCACAGCTCATCCTTACCACTTCATACTCTCTCTTTCTCTTCTATTTACCTCAAGGCTGCTCAAATTGCTGATTAGAATTGAAAGAGTCAAGTACGACCAGTCAACTCCTTCTATTTTCTTCACATGGCAAAAGTTTTGAATAGAGGGAAGAAGCAAAGAGGTGAAGCTATGGAGTTTTCTGTCCCAGACCTCCGAGGTCACAGCAACTGCTGGTGGGGATCCACTCGTAATTTGGTGCCTCTGGGGCTGTGGCACCTGGAGCAAGAGCTGCAACATCCACCCTGGGCATCACGGGCAGAGCTCTGCACACTGCATTGCTGCAGAGACCTGCACACTTCTCAACTGATTATAAAATGGATAAAAACCCAGAGATGTTAAAAAAAAAAAAAAAAAAAAAAAAAAAAAAAAGTGTATATATATTAAACAACAACAAAAAAAAGCCTCGTGTTCAGAAGCCTGTTTTATGTGTTCACAAGTATTTAAATTAAAGCTTTTGCTGGAATAATGAGAACCAGGTAGAATATGGCACTTCTCGCTGACGCTAAGATAATTAAAAGGGCAAAGTATTAACTAGCTTTGAAAGGAAAAAAAAAGAAAAAAGAAGAAGAAAAAAGAAATATCGGTTGTTCTGGGGATTATGGTCCTGTCTTGATCCTACCTTCACTAATCATTGCACTTAGTCATTAGACACTATGCCTGTTCCCTGGAATCCACGTCTGCTGATTACTGCTTGTTGATCCAGTCCTCATCCAGGATTTGAAACACAGGGATCGTGCTAAAATGCCCTTTAGAAAGGCCAGATAATGCCCTTTCCGCTTTGCGCTACAGGAAAGAGATTCTTTCACACACACTGGTGGCATCTATACCCTCATCATCTTTTTAGTCATGTGTTCCTCACAGAGGAATGCTACAGATCAGATTTTCCTGGTTGAACAAATATGTATTTGCTACTTATTTAAAAAATAAAAAATAAAAAATACCTGAGGAAACACATCCCCTCCCCTCACAGTCTCCCCAAAAAATAATTTCTAAATTAAATCTTACACGACGATTGAAAACAAAGACGTGTTGTAAAGAAAGCACAAATCACAGAGTTATTATTGGTAAAACACATAATATTAGTACACATCCATCTAGTTAATATATATCTTATTAGCATACATTTATCTGTGATGAAAAAACATGCTATATTTTATGCAAATCACATGCAGAGCTCAGGGCTTCTGGAAAACTGCCATTACAGCCTTCAGTATTGCAAAATTTAGATGGCCCTTTTCATGGCCACTATATGCAATAATATTTGGAGTAAATGAAGTTACATAAGTGATGCACCTAGCCTACAGCATTTAAAAGAAAGATAGCATGGCAGGCCTCTGCATTCCTACTGGTTACACTATATAAAATATATAGCCAGCTGCTGCATTTGTAGTAATACCATTTATGTATTGTATTACTCTATGAAAAATCTAATTTATAAAATGCCTATTGTGTATACACACAGAAGCTACCATAAATCCTGAACATTAAACACTGTCAATGGATGAAAACCGACTTTCCCACAATATTCCACATGCTGAACGCACTGTGCTTTATGAGCAAAAGCAAGAGAAGGCTCCTCAGCATTCAGCCCTTTCCTGATTTTGAAAACACGCACTTGTTTGAGTAATAGTGTCTGCAGCAAGGCTCCAAGAAGTTTAAATTTTCCTCATCACGAAACCATTTCTAAATTAACCTGAAAGCATGGCAAACATCCAGAACTATTTTCATTTTTAGCATTATACTTCCTTATTCCCACAGAAGAACTAATTGAGGAAGAAAAATATATCCCCTTGTAGGGAGAATCCTATTGCATTTAATATCTTGCCAGTCTTTTGATGTACTGATAGGAAAGGTAGTTCAGTGGAAGAGAATATATTCTTGTCCTTCTCTGTCACTCTCAATTAACAGCTTCTGAAAAAGGTCTCAAGAAAAAGTACAGACAGACAACTGCACACCCAAATGTGCAGCTTGTCCCTATGCAACCCAAATGCAGCGGTGCACAACAGACTTGGCTGTTCCCAAACCCACACAGGTAAGCTGCCCTCACTTCTGCCCCCCATCAAGGGACTCAAAAGCCCCCCAACTCATAGTAAGCATGCAGCCACAATAAAATATGTTCCAAAAGTTGCAGCATTTGGCCCAAATGACCAAAACTTTGGTCCACATGACCAGACCATTTCACCAGAGCTCTGCCCTGCACAAACCTCATAGCCAAGACCACGCCACGGCTGGAGAAGGCCAGCCCTCCTGGGCACCGTACCCAAGGAAGCAGCCACAGGCCAGCCTGGGACTCACTGGGCACTCAGGGTCTGCATGCTTCTCAGTTCCCAGAGGCTGAATTCAGAAAGACATATTTCTATCCCCCACTACAGCCTTTTCTTGGTATTTTCTCATTACACAATCTCAGCAAAGTTTCTAAGAGCCTGGTTCAATTCCTCTGAGCAATTCAGGTTTTACGTGACCACCACTTGCTTACAAACTTAAATTCACTGCTGAACACAGAAACTTTCTGCTCCCAGGCTTTCTGCAGAAGGCTGCCCATCCATTCCCATAGTTCGCTCAACTATCACATCTTCCTAACAGAGGAGAGCTTCTAAGGACAAACTCGCTCTCAGGAGATTTCAAATATTCTCTCTTCATTTCCAGGCAGAAACTGCACGAGAGGCTGCTGTTGCCTCAAGTTAGCACGACAGCTGCTCTCTTGGCCAACACACTGGGGACTGGGCCAGAGACCACTGCAAGCAGCCATGGATTGAGCAAAAGAGCCCAGAGTCCTTTGCATGAGGCTCTCTCTTCTCTCTGTCTTCTTTACGCAGCGCAGAGGCCAGGACCAACAGCATGCACTTGGCCCTGGGTTGCAATAGTTAATGTAATAATCAGTTCTAACTTTGACATCTTTTCTTCTGTTCCTGAAGACATTCAAATATAGAAGTACGTGTTAAAGTGAAAGGCCTAGAATTGTTTTTAACCTGATATTCTGGCCACATCATAAGGATTCGAGATACTGGTTTAAACAAACCAGTTTGCCTACTTCTGGTTTTACACTATGCTTTCCTGTACTGGAGAAATATGTAATATATCAGTGAAGGAAGCACTGTGATGGAACATACGCATGGTTTATAACAAAACATGTATTGCGTAATGCATGTATTCCTGTCCAGGAATGTGGTGAAGGGCAACAACAAGAGTCAAGTTTTGAGAAGCACCTCAAGCGGTAAGAACCAGGGGCTAGGAAATACAGGCAGGGTGAGGCTGCTACTTTCCTTATGACTGTACCCTAATATGCAAAGCTGGCCCCTCAGCATTCTTAATGAAGATATTTCTATATCATGTCATTTGTTATTAATGAAACATTACAGACTTAAAGTGCTCAAGGAATAGCCAAAATGCAATCTAGCCTGTACCACAGAAACAGTGGACATAATCAGAAGGCAAGGACAACTTGAGGTCTGTTTGCAAACTTGAAACAAAATAACCACTGCTATTACACCCCTACTATGTGAGGGCTTTGTACTTCATAAGGAGTTAGAGACAAAATTATAACAAAGTCAAAGAGATTTAGGAGCTCTGATTGCAAGCTTACAGACAGACTTGCATGCCTACATCCCACTGTCTGGCTCAGGACAGCTTTTACTCTCTCAATCTGTAATACTCATCACTCTTTTAAAAGCAAGTAATTAGCATCTGGAGACTAAAGAAATTGTCCCAGATGCTACCTAATGAAACAATACAAGGGAAGCGTTTGCAGAAGCATCACTCTTCAGTACATATTTGGCACATCCACACAGGCAAGTGCAAACAGTCTTGACACTATCATTGTTTGTACCTTAGCATGAGGTTGAGAGCAAAGGGAAGCAGAGAAAAACGCACAGAACAGAATAAAAAGAACTCACGATAATGATACTATTTAGATCTTACATAACATTAGTGCTAAAAAATATTTCTCTTTTGAACTCCTGAAACAATACTGTAATTGCAGATATGAAAAATAAAAGTTGAAAAAGATATGCTCTTTTTATTACCAGATTGAGTAGCTCTCCATCCAGTATCCTTTCAGTAGCCAGAACCTGACAGCTCAGAAGTACAAGGCATCATGCAGACTATTGAAATGTAACTACCTGTCATATAGGAAATTTCTTTCAGACTGTAGGCAGCTAGTGGCTGGCATATTCTATGAAACATACACCTTATAAATCTCTGTCCAACGTGATTTATGTGAATGTTTAATCCTTTCTTAATCTGGTTACTCCTAAAAATACAAATACAAAGTAAAAATACTTGTCTACATGGACCTCTTTTTATTGAAGTGTTTTATATTTACACGTATACCATATAAGGGCAGAGAAAAAGCCTTACACTATAAGAAATGTGCCACTTAAAGCCTAAGGAGCTTATTGTGTCAATAATAAAACTGGTACAACGCACACTGATTGCTTCATACATAGTATACAGAAAAGTTGACAACTGTATTTTACCCCTTTGTATTTAAACCTCTACTTTAAAAAGCCATTGTTACAGTACTATTTTCAATATATTTCTCTTAAGGTATAACAACTTCATTCAATCATTCTACTCTTTTTTCCAGTTGTCCAATAAGCAGAGTGCCTCTCCAATCAGCAGCATCTTTTACACTGAATCTGCACTCCTTATGGGTGGCACAAACCTGTCTTGCCCCAGGAAACTCTAGAAGGAGGAATGCTACATATTTTGAGTTCTTCCCTCTTTCTCACTCCCTGCCAAAGAAGATATTTACAGCAGTTCTGAGTGAATGCAATTTACCATTCCCTAAATTTGATAGTTCCAGTAGGAAAAGGAAAAATTTGGTGCCACCTGTTTCTTCACAAAAGCAGCAGAGATCAGTATCAAGGGCAGATCCTGCCAGCAGTCCCAGTGCAGCCAAGTGGGGACATCGCAGTCACGACAGTGGTAATGATAACGTGGCTTCAGTTTGTACTGGTTCAATAAACATTTTAGAAATTGTACTGCGTGCACTCCATTCATGCAAGAAATCTGGATTTTGGCTTCAGCCAGTGCTTATTCTGGAAAAGCTGAACGTCCCTTACCATTGCTATGCCACAGTGCCTGCTTGCCTCAGGAAGGTGTAGGTCAGGCCCAAAGAGCATTCAGGCCTCTCACATGAGATTCAGAGGAAACTCAGCCATGGAAGCTAAAAGCTGAGCCCTGAAGGGACACATTCATCCACCACCCATCACAGACGGCACTCCAGGCAGAGCAACAACCTTTAGCAGCCTGCTGGAATCTGTCTAGATGGTAGCGAGAAGGGGTACAGGCTTCCTCCCATTGGGCCTGCAAAACCCTAGCTCAGTGCAAGCACTATTGCACCAGACGGATGGCATCTGCAAGAGGTAGGGACATGTATCCCCATGAACTTCCACAGTGAGCTCTGCTATTGCCCTTTGGGTGTTTAACCTGCAATTCTGTGAGAAAAATTACTGCACAACACATCACCCTTGGAATATTGCTGATATCTACTAAGCATCTACTGCATCTACTTTTCTTTGCCATGACAAATATTCTGCTCCTACGAAAGAGAAATACACCCCAGCAAAGGGTGGTTATGCCCCACACTGTCTGCATTACCTCACTGCAGATGGCTCCCTGCTCAGCAGCTCCTCTCCTGAGGCAGTTCAGTCCCCAGGTGCCATCCTAGCCATGTGGGGTAACGCTATGCTCACCACACGTCAGACTTCAAGGACCCTCTCAGTGCAGTTATTCTTACACCAATGTCAGCAGTTGTCTTGACTGAGAAATCCAATTATCATCATATTTCTGAAAATAAAGTTTAATTATAGGCAAGTATGATGAATCTGTAAGTTATGCTGATTACCCAAATGAACAGTAGCATAACCAACAGCATTAAGGTTATATCTGAATATTCTTAGAGGGCAGGGTTCAGGTCTCTGGAGTTTGTGAAAATATTTCTACAGACGTTACAATCCTTTGGACTTTAATTAATAAAAGAAAACAATGTCAAGTCATTCCTGCAATATAAATATTTTACTTACACCACTCTTAATACAATAAGGATTCGATGAATAAAGGTATTAAAACCAAGTAACCAGTCTAATTTAAGAAGTACATTAACATGACAACCTGACATCACAACATTCTGATAAAAAATGTTCTGCAAAAAACAGGATTTCTAACTATTGCTTACCTAATACTTTCCCTATTAATTTTCATACCAGAGAAGCTGCAATGAAAAGAAATCAATAAAATATTTAAATGTTAAACACTGACATTCTTTTTCTTTTTTAATATCGCTGTTGTTCTAAAGTAGAGGCTTTTTTTTTTATTTATTTCTACAGCTTGACATTGCATTCCCATACTGTTAGTGAAAACTTCTCCTGCCAAAAAAAATTTTAAAAAATCAGTTGAGATATACTCTCACTCTATTTATTCCCTGAAACATAACTGCGATGTTTGCTGGACAAGGAAAAAAAAAAAAAAAACAACAACAAAAAAAACACATCCCAAGGAAGGATCTGTCTTCTTATCTATGCTGTATTAGTTAATGAGAAAATGTAACTGCGACTCTATTGAGAAGGAGAGGAGAGGCAGAAAGCTCCTCTCTTTCAATAAACTGTTTCACATGGTAGGACTAATAGTACAGTGTCTCATAGTCGTCATTAGGCTAGCTAGTAAGTAGTACATTATCTTTAGTTTTCTTTCTTTCTCCAGGGCACAGTCATGTAGTTACAGCTCCTCATTATCCTTGGAAGCTGTAAATTTAAGTGTAAACTCATTGTCTCTGCAGGGGTTGCAGGTGAGCGGTATGTAATGTCATTTACTCCATTCTCTCTACTGAATTTTGTAGAACTGTACTTTAAAAAGATTTTTCCTGTCGTCTAAATCATCCTCACTAACTGCTAAGTGCTTGAATCTGCTCTGTAACCCCTCTGGTTTGGCCAGGATGATCACTTGCTTCATCCAAGCAACCCACATCTGTGTGGTCCCCCAAAATGATGTGTGGTCACTGCAGAATCTTGTAATTTATACAGATGTGCTCCTGGGCAGCGGTGGGACAGCAGCCAGGCAGCTTCAGGCACCAGAGGAATGTATTCCATCCATTTTTATTACCAGTTGCTCCACCACTGCCTGCAGTTCCTCAATTATGGCTAGCAAGCCTACCTCAAAAGCTAACGAGGGAGGCATGTTCTTTCCTGATAATGGGAGCTGCAAATACATCAAAAAACAAAAAAAGAAAATTGACCCTTTTATTAACTTGGATGCCAACTCTGCATTAAGCCTGAAGCTTCCAGTTCAGCTTCTTTGCTTGCTCTTATTATTCAGTTATTTTTTGTGGGTAGTCAGCAGAGACCCACATTAAAATATATATGGTGGAAGTAATTACGGCATTAGAACACAAGATGCAGAAACACATGGGACTGGGCCACACCACGCAGCTCAGGAAAAACTTACAGTCCCTCATTTGACCAGTCTGTGCCTAAGCTGCATACGGAAGTCCTGGGGGAAACAGAAGCTGGGCAGTGGTGGGACAGCCTCTCATCTGCAGAGGTTGGTAGAACAGAAGAGGGAAAGGGTCCCAGTGCAACTGAGCAAACACAAAGACAGGTATAAGTTACTAATGAATACAACCGAAGGTGGACCAAACAGAAGAGGATGAAACAAACTGCCCTTCAGAAAAGACATGGCTAATGACTTGAAGTACAAAAGGCCACCTGTGAAATCACTGAAGACTTCAAGAAGAAACAAAGATCTGCTGCCTTGCAATGTGACGCACGAGATACAAACGAACTGAAAACAGAGCATGGTCTTACTTAGTCACTAGCTAAATATACTATGGACCAAAACTGAAGTACGTCCATTACCTGCATTCCTAGGGGCAGAGAATGACAACAAAAAACAACCCTCCTTTCTCCCCCCTCTGAGGTGGCAGAAGTGCTGGTGACTCACAGGAAAAGAGCTTGTTTTGACTTTACATTTAATCCTGTAACAAGACTAGAGCACTAACCAGTTAATACAGGTATTTTAGCTCTTCAGAGCAAAAAGTGTACCCACACCAACAGCCTTATACCATATACTACTGATTTAAGAAAAGATACACATGGAATGGTAATAGGAAATCTTACAATCTTAAAAACACAACAATGGGAAAAAAAATAATTTGTGCTATCAAAACACTGGAGCATTGTAGAAGTAACTGACTGGGGCATATTTTGAGAAAGTAAAGAAAAAGTTGGCCTTTTTAGTTACCAACATAGCTATTTCAAAATGATCATAACATTTATTCCATGTATTTCTTCTACACCCTTTGATACAATTGCATTTATTTAATTAAACAAACAAACAAACAAACAAAAAAAAAACACAGTGAATTGCCTCAAAAAGGTCAATAAAGAGAAAGCCTTACACTTTTTTTGTACTAAACTTCTCATACACTTTTCACCAGAGCAATCATTTTGATAATCATTCGCTTAGTTCAGATAGTTTTAAAGTCTTACTCCGTTACAGAGAAAACACTGACATGGATAAGAACATCTAACTGTCCACATAAAGACTTCCACAGCATGAACAGCAGTGTACAAACATAATGTTTTGGAGAATACTTTAACATTTAAGAATACTTCAAAATATTGTATTCCTTTAAAAAAAAAAAAATAATAATAATCGGGGCAGCATTCACTGAAATGTCGACGCTCGGCCTAGTAAGCACTAAGACTGTTCCTAAATAGACTGAGTGAATGCTATAAAGGCTGTGAAGCATGAGTGTCAACCAACTGCCATTAGGAAACTCTCATTAAAATGTAGCACAGCGAATGGCTTACCCTGTTGTATTTTCAAGCTTTAATAGTCTTTCATATTTAGCTAAGCTGATACAGTGTGCCTGGGAAAGCCCTATGTTTTGCAAATATCAGTCCTTCAGTGGATTCATTGGATTACCTGTATTTTATTATTCAGCACAGCCCAGCTGTATGACATTTCACTTAAAATTGGCATTGCTAGTGAGGATGAGAAACATAGCAACACTGTCTTCTTACCTAATATTTCCTCACTTGGGTTCAAAGAAACAACAACAGCTGCAGGTTATATCAACTGGACGGATTACTGCGGGCAACCAAGAACTCATATCACAGAAACTGCCAATATAGCTCAGTCTCAAGTTAGGTTCTCATAACCAACTGAACGCAGAGTGCTAAGATGTTCTTAAAGACACTCCCAAATAATTAGATCACATTCCTGTCTTGGCTAAGATGTTCAAATTAAAGAAATAATTCCAAAGTTAATTTCTTATTTTAACCAAATGTCGCATAGCTGCGCTTGCTAAACTTTGCATAATATTTGGACCGTTTCATATGTAAATTCAATCAATCAATAAGACATCTCTATGAAGCTATATACGTATGCAGAAGTATACAACTTAGACCTAAGAGTCAGAGAGCCCACTGGTTAGCATATTTAAAATTTACTATTAATTACTCCTTAAGATTAAGGCTTTTAGTCTTAAAATTTTGGAATAAAATTCATTACCAGTTACATTAATATAGCATCAGCATTTTCCTCCTAAGAAATAATTAACTACAGGGAAAAAAAAGTTGTGGTTTTTAAACATGAAGCTTCGCAGCATTGCGTATGGAAGAAATACAACACTTCACGTTACGTATATAGTCAGACATTTACTTCAGGAATGCAAGGGATAAGATTTTGAAAAGAACCATGAATGTCACTGACTTGAAGCATGAAAAGAGTGTGATTTTCAGAGACTGACAAGAACTCCACTGAAATGTAATCTGAGTTCATGAGCTTTCTCCACCCCAATACCATCTCAGCAAAAGGACTGATGCTTTTCCAAACCTATCTGGATCTTGAAGTACAGCAGCACTTACTATGATCCCCACCAGAAGACCTATTGCTCATCAGAGATCACAATATTGAAATTACAACCTTTCCTCATCATATATCAGTAGCTTTCTTTCAAGAAACATAGATCAAGCAAAAACATTAGCTAAATGAAAAGCATTCACCCTGAAAATTTATAGTCTATGCAATAATATAAGGCCAGAGATACAGTACAAAAGATTACAAAGCACTTTTTTTTTTGTACACATCCATGGTTTTCCAATGAGATGTAGCTTCCCAAACTACTCCCAAGTTTATTTTTGAAAATGACTTTCGAACAGGGACTTGAAAAATTTCAGTCTTGGTTCCTCATCCAAATAATCCATCATCTGATTGAAGCAAATCAAAACAGAAAGGGAAGAAAAAGACAAGTTCTTTGGGAAAGGGTCACTCCTGGCAGCCCCAGCAGCATGACTGTTCAGAGACTAAACTGTAGTTTGACGCCTTCAGATCTCAGTGTTACACCTAATGTGCTTACAGGACAGAAGTGCACCTGAATCTCTATTTATCCACAAAGTTCCAACTTCTAAGGATGGAAGTTAACGCTACAGTAACAAACTATAATAGTTGTTCAGTTACTTCTCCCGGATTTTTTTTTTTTTTTTTAAAACCCATTTTTTTAAAAAAAAAAAAAAAAAAAGGAAAGCTGTTTCTTCTCAACAATCTCCAATGATAATTTTGAATCCCTCGCTTGGATGAAATTTCTCCATATGTTTAGATGCCGAATAAATGCCAAACAGTGATTCTGCTTAGATGAATAGACGTGTAAAATTCTTCAAAGGCAAACCAGATCAATGACTGCAGAGGTTACAGAGCTAATACCTGCTTTGCCTTGGTCAAGGTGCGCCAAGCAGTTCCCAGCTTTTCTTACAACCCCAGCTCACAGCACAATTCCAGGAGACAGCACGAACATAGCAGCCATTGGTTTCCCCTTGGCTTTCTTCTCCTTATACCCCACCCACACTGACCTACAAAACACAAATCTATACAGAGGCAGCACATTTCACCTTCTTTATTCAAAACTAGATTGCAGAACTGAACTCAGGTGAAATATCTGGGTGGTGTCCTACTATCTTCGGGGTATTAATTAAAACCCCTCGTTTCTCAAATACCTTGTAACATCTGTGCCTCATTCTTCCAGGGGAAAACTCATACCTATATTTGACCACATCAAAGACCACATGCTCGCTGCAAAGTTCAAAAGAGCGTTGCTCCTGCTAGTGGAGGTTGCTCTCTTTGCACAGTGCTTATGGAAAGCAATCAAAAACGGGGACTTCTGAGTTCTTCCCCCAGCTCCATTTTCAAAGTAGCTGCAGGGGAGAAAAAGAACAGACGTCCATTAAAAATACCATGGTTTGGGAGCCACAGGGCATCTCTGAGAACTGCAGCTGCAAGTATTCTACGTACTTTTTGCAGAAGGAGGGCAAAGGAGGCCTCTATCTCTGAGGGTATAAGAAGCTTGACATCACGATGCCAGAGTGCTCCAGGGACCCCAGATGAAAAGCCCTCAAGGAGGGCAAATCTCATCTTTGGCAAGCTCAACATCAAACCATGCTTTCAACCCCTTTTAGTCGGGAACAATATTTGTTCCCACTATTAGTTTAGGCAACATTTAGGAAGAAAACCTTTTAAAAACATGTATGTGTGTGTGTGTGTATATATATATATATATATATATGTATGCATATATATAGCACAGATAAAATTTGCAATTCAAATTGATATTTTTAATCTTAAAAGTATTTTGGTGGAATGAAGTGAAAAATAGAAAGAAGAACAAGTTCCATAAATCTGTCACTCGCATAGCGCATCACTCACAGCTCTCCTCAGCCCACCGAGGAGGAGAGCCATACAGCTTTAAAATGACTTCATTCCCATATTTACATATTTTTAATAGGGCCATGATGAATCTCCTTCCGCTTGACTCCTATTTTGAGCTGTGATATTTTAATCTCCATTCTTGCTGCAACTTAGCAGATGAATGTGCAGTGTGACAGTGCTCAGAGGAAATAGTATAAATAAAGCAAAGTGGAGCTATGACATCTCACATTTTATAGCTTTTTTATTGTAGCCTAAGCATAAACAGAGCACAGCTGTGTTATACTTACTGCTGTGAGCACTCCCCCAGCTCCAACCCCCTACTGCTTTTAAAGCGACACTGCCCCTTCTTGAGATCCTCGGGGTACACACACTGCTGCTAAAGGCATCGCTAACAGGGGCAAAATCCCCCCACGTTGCTTCTCTCCCTTTGATTTTACTTTTTCCCCCCTTTTACTGACTTGCCTTGCCTTCCTCTCCCCTCTCATCCCTGTGTGCCACAGGATGTGACCCCACAGTCCCCAGTGTGTACATACAGAAAGCGCTGCACTGCTACCTACTGAAGGATGCCTTTCCTCCCTCGCTGCTATAATTTGTTCTATTTAAGTACACACACACACGCAATGCACAGAAACAATTTGCAAAAACACCACTTTGATAAAAGACTTGTAACTCGCTGGAAGTACTCAAAATATTGCCATCCTTTAACGGTGGTATTTCACAGAAAGGGTTCGTGCGTTTCTCATCAATTCTTGATAGGTTTTTTCCCCACAGAAGTCAGTTCAAAAGGAGAAACACCAACTTTACTCCTGCCTATTTAACAAGTTACCAGAGAGCATTCCTAGGCAGCAAAACCCCTTTTCACCTCAGGAATTTATAAGGTATCACAAAGGATCTCATCATAATCACCACCACACTTTCAGCAGAAAAAAAAGTTCTATTTGAAGCTTTGGACCAGAAATTCACAATGCACCTGGACACTTCATGACTACATATGAAAAAAAAGATTTCAAAACTCAACAGACAGCAATTTCCCCCATATAGTCCAACAATACTGTTTACCCTTATGGCATGCTGGAAAAGTGCTTTTCCATTTCAGATTTCAATAGTATAAACACAAGCACACGTAACACGCAAATGTATCAGATTCCTTCTGCTATCTATTTAGCAAATAAAAATAAAGATCAAGACTCTGTAGTGATTGCTTTTGAGAGAAAGCTTGAGCATTGCATCCATCTCTCCCAAATCCAGGGCCAGAGGACACACGGGGAGTTTTTCTTTTTGCTCAAGGAAGACCATGTTGTATATCTCATCCCACTGACAACTTCAGCGGTGAAGAACATTTCACTGACCACCAATGCCAAGCTGTGAGCTACAACCTTGTTTTTGCTGCCATCCTCAGCACTCCTTCTGCACTCTTCTTTGCACCACTAATCCTTGAGAGTATTTCCTGCCTGGCTGCTTCTAGAAACCTTTTCTGCAGCCACTTTTGCCCACACATAGGGCTCAATAAGAATGAAATAAATCTATTCTAATATCGTAGATAGGTAGCAGCAAGCAATTCTCATGAAAGCAAAACCAGTAGTTAAAAATATCAAAATAAAACTATGTTAGACATGTATCAACAATTGCACTGAAAAATTGATAATAAATTTAATAAAAAAGACAGCCAGAAAGTATGCTGAAGCTGTTTACACACAGAAAGCTGATTTAACGAACCAAGTTCCAAAACTGGGATTTCAATATTCCCAAGTCTGCCTAAAGTTGCCCCTACGCTAAACTCATGGCTTTTTAGCCACAAGCCTGATTCAAAGGTCTACCTAGCAAACAGCACTTTAAAATACATACATATATATATATATGTGTGTGTGTGTGTGACTATCAAGACTTACAAATCTATTCCCTAAAATTCCCTTGAGCCTGTCTATCTTATTCCCCCTATAACTTCATAAAATGTTGACATTACATGGCCATACTCAGCTATTCCTACGTGATGATGTAAATAAACTCAGATGTTTTTGGATCAGTACATAGTTTCTACTAAGCTGTCAACACAGACATTAAGAGATCCCTCATTAGCCAGAGCCATGCTGCCCAGGGGCACCACTGAAAGCCACACATGTTGGAGATCTTCAACCTCTTCCAAGACCCAGCATGAAGGATACCTCGTCTCTCCTTGGATGCAGCATCTGAATGCAGGCAGGAAGGTGCCAGGAAGCTGCCACTCAAGGTCCTTCCATGGGATATGGAACTCTGCTGAGCCCAGGAACTGATGCTGGATAAAGAGCATGCAGGAGAATGGCCTCAAAGTGCAAGCTCAAGAGAGCCCAGCAAAGCCACCAACAACAAGCTGGTTACAGGCATCCCACTTCTGCCAGCCCTCCAGGTAGGAAGCACATACTGCTGGCCACAAGACTAATCCCATTTAACGGTATTGTCACCATCAGAATTTGCTTACTATGAATGAGTGAAGAATGAAGGATGTGGGCCACAAATTGGTATTTACTGGGAGAAGAAATAGACAGGAGGAAAGGCAAGGAAGAGACAAAGCTAGTGACGTAGCCAGAAAAATAAAACCAAACAAACAAACAATTCACCATCACCTACTTTTTTTTTTTTTTACTAAATCTTTTCAATGTCATACAATGACTTCCATAACAACAGTACCCCCAATTTCCCTGTGGATGGCTCTTTAGTACTTACCAGAGTTGCTGCAAAACTCAGCAAATAACTACAGCTGTGAAAAGTGCCACTAAAAATCAGCAGTATATTAACACAATAAATAAATGTTTTAAATAGAGACACTGCAACTAAGCTGACTTAAAAACCTTTACTCCTCTTTTATCTCTACCTCAGATAGATCTGGAAGTTGTTCATAAGCACAACAGTAAGCCTATCTTGAGTATGAAAAGTTTGACAATGTTACGGGACAGATTTAATGACAAGAGTAGGAACTGACTCCTTAGCTATAATAGTCAACATCACTTCTGACACGGATGCTCAATTTGGAAAGCTTAATCCAAGTCAAATAATGCAGAGATAAAAGGACTCCCACTAGAATTGGTCTGCTGCAAAATTATAACCAGATTTAAGTTTTACAGGATAAAAAACATCCACTAACTCTCAACTAATACTACTGCCCCCCAGATTCCTCTGCACAAACTTCCTGCCCATTGCTAGAAGTCCAACGAGAATGACTGAGGAAGCCTCAAACGCCAGCAAGCAGCCATGGCAAACACCGTCACAGCACACGCAATGACGCAGTGCATCAACACATACAAAATTGCCAAGACATCACCAGTTCATTCGCAGGCTGCTGCAGCACTAACTCACGACAAAGTATTTCTCACCTAGTGACTTTGAAGGGTAAATACAGATACGACTGCAGTTCCTAGAGAAAACGTCGTATGCCCTGGAAGGCATTTATTTCCCTTGTAGGCCAACGCTCCTCTCGCCGCCAGCTTTCAGCTAACTGGCACGGAAGAGGCTGCAGGCAGGTGCTGTAGGGTACCTGCTCTGACAAACAAAGAGAGGTAGCAGTGGGCTTTTTTCCTTCTTGTTTAGTCTTCAGTCACAACAAATGAATGAAATGAACCAAAGAAAAGAACTAAGCTGAGAAAAAACAAAGTAAAATTAGTAACAGGCTAACAGCCTATACCCGCTGCCTGGGGCAACATACGGCTGATGGATGATGACAGCCAACAGACGAATCTTCATTCCCTGTCTACTAAACAAATTAGTAATCTCATCAATACCGTCACCACATTCACCTTCTGCAGCAGCTGCTACTGCAACATGACTGCTGTTAAGCTTTAGGGGGAAAGCCTGGCTTTGTCTTGCACTCTGCCAAGTCCTGTGGGCAGCCAGGGTTGCCACCCTTTGGAAAATGCAATTAACATGCCAACAAGATTTTTTTGTAAATGTTATTATTTTTATTTTTTTTAAGGCCTGCAGAGCTGCGTATGACAGCGATTGTCACCCACATGACACACAATGAAGTCTTGCAATCCTACAGAACTTGCACCTCCAGGGCCTTAGCAGCTGTCAGGGTCTCTCCAATTAAAACGAGCTCAGAAACCTTAAGCTTGATGAAGACACCAGCGCTTTGCCTTAGACTGGCTCTAAATTCTGCTTCATCTTTATTCCTAAAATCTCTCTCTATTAAAGTAACTACAAACCACCTCGCACCTCTCCAACACCACTCCAAACTGTTCTGAGCCCCACAGACCAATGGCATTTCCAACACTATCAAAAAGAGACAATGCTATCATTATCACTTCCAAAACTCATTGGGGAAAAAAAACATCCCGATTCAACCACACTCCAATCCAGAAAGATCAAATTTTAACAGCACTCAACAAATCATCTCTTTTAAAAAGCACAGATTTCAAAGCCTGCTAGCAACCCTCCCCCTCCCCCCCAGTAACTTCTGCAAATTGTAGTATGGCTTCACTTAAAAAGATGGAAAATTTAATCTATGCTGTAAAAATAGAAAAAAGATATATGCATGGATGTTTACATTCACAGACAAACTCACCCTTTCTCCCACCCAGTTCTTCAGAAAAGGAGTTGAAACTTGCACCAAGTTCAGTGTATTTCTCCTAAAGGTCTTCTATAATGTCAGTAGAATACATACTTATCAATAGCCTGTGTTAACAGCTAAAATTATCTGTTATTTGTTTTGATCAATCAGTTTCCATTTGAAAACACACAGCATAAAGACCAACCTATTTCTGAAGCCACGCACTGCATGTACCTGGGTACAGATGCATGTACATGGACTAATGACAGGAATTCATTAAGTATTCACAAGAAAACCTCATGGTTGCATTAGAATTTTTCTTTCTATGTCAAATCTTCAGGAGTAGTGCAAGGTAATGGCTGGCAATTAATCCCACTGACTCAGACATCATAGTTGTTAACAGCTGAAATCTTAAATGGATGTCAGGACTAGTGTCTCCTAACTAAATGGACAGGACATAGGTTTGCTCCTGTTTGCCTCCATAAATGACTCTATGAAAAATTCACAGTGCTTCCTTGTGCTCAAGTAAGAACATATAACTTTGTTCTGTATCCTGTATAATAGATGAAACAAGGACATGTTCCTGAAACACACTGAGTCACAATTCTATGTTGTCTTCCATTTATGTTCTAATTTACTAGATCAAATGCATAATAAAGATTCTAGGAACAACATTTAAACACCGAAGAACCTTTATCAGTCACACTGTATTATTTCACATCTTTAACCACAACACTCCCAATTTAACTATTTTCCAGCATAAAAAATCTTGCTGCCTAAGCAGCTGTTTCCTTCAGCCTCTTCTCCTACATAAGGCAAACAAAACTTTCAAGCTCCAGTACGAACAAAAATAAAATTTTGCTACTAAATGTAACATACTAACCCTCCCTCCCACCCCATAGTGTGTTTTTATGTTTGTTTTTTAAAAAATGATTATTTAGTCTGATTGAAGGAATATTTCCTTTGGCACCTAACTGTCCGCCAAAAAAGAAAAAAAGCTCTATTGCTTTATAAACTCTGTCACAATGAACATAATCCTTCAGTTAAGTGCCAATTAATTATTAAAAACATTCATTGAGGATTAACAATCGTGAAATAGATACAGCTCTATTATGTAGTTGCTAATCCTCAATAAATCTACTTGTAATAGACAGCATTTCAGTATGAGAGCTAGCCTACTTAAACTAATGCTTTATATTTAATTAGATAATTATTGCATGTTAAAAAATACATTCATTATGTTTAATAACTATGTAATAAGCATACAACTAATGGACAGATTAGTAATCCTCAGAAAAGGACTTTTTTTTTTTAGCAATCACTTGTATTAATATCCAAGAGTGACTTTCCAACACAAAGGGCAGCACGTTATGCTCCCCTACCTGCAGAAATGCAGGCCAAAGAAGGGCTTACACTCCCTGAACCACACTCTTTGGCCCCATGTAGAGGATGTAGGAGCCTGAAGAAGCCTACTTGCCTTCAGCACACACACTCTCTTGAAGCACCCAAGTTTACGCCTCTGCAGAAAGAAGCTCAGCCTTCCTAACATGAACTACATGACATCACCAAACAGCACTCTTCTTTTCAAGGCAGAAGATTTGGACTGGAAGCTGTAAGGGCATGCCATACGATACATACATCCCCCTGACAACAAAGAACTCTCTGGAACTGCCTGTTCCCATGGAATAATGCTGAATACACATAAAGCTGTACAGAGATGCTTTTCTTACAGTTTTATTTCTTATATATCCTTTTGGTGCCTCTTTCAAAAAATGGTTATAGGGAGACATAGGGAGACATGCATCTCTTATTCATCTAATAGCCATCTCCAGCCAGCCACCAGACCAAGGCAGAGAGTCACTATGCCTGTTTCTAGGGATAAAACTGTGAGAGCTATTTATAGTGCAAGGATCAAGCTCTGAGCGGCCTTTTTAGGAAGCAAACTTAATAACATGATCACTAATCCTTCAGCTGAAGCAGTCTCATGAAATAGGAGTATCAACTCACGTTCTGCACCTCTGGAAATCCCTCATTCCAGCTGGTGGCCAGCAATGTTATGTAACAAAGGTGACTTCAGAGATGGTGGTTCAGATGACCCTTAAAAATCTCCATCGTCCCTTTTCCGTCTCATCTTTTTCCCTTGCACTTCAACAATGAGCTGATTTTAGTGACTGCTCTCTTCAAAGAAGTGCTAGCTCTTGAACCAATGCCAGCACACTGCATCTCAAGAACAGTAGACCTTGTTTTTTGATGGTGTAAAGAATACATCTGTAATTCTGTAAGTCTGTGACTGCTTACGCTCCATTCTGGAACTGAAAGTGAGGAAAAAGGAAAGATGGTAGTCAGACAGAATCAAAAAGCACAGATTTTGGCTACTATTTTAAGTCTTGTATTGACACCATAAGTGATCTGTGTTCTTTCTTTAAAGTGAAGCTACAGCACCTCAAAGTTAACTACAGTATGTTTTAAAGAAAATAACTAGTGCCACATAAGTCCACTTAACTTTGCAACTGTAATTAGTCTTTAATATGAAAAAGGAACTGCTCAGGATTTCAGTTTTGGGATTGTACATGCAGGGCCTCTCATATTTTCATGCAAATATTCATCTTCTCCAACTCACTATCTTCCTACATTATAACAGTTAAAAATCAGTAATAAAAGATGGTAAAGATTAAGTGATGCTGTAAGTACCAGCATGTTCCAGTCTTCCAATATAGCAAATGTTCCAACAAGACAAAAAAACTATTTTGGCATCAGTAACCTTTGTAAATTCTGCTGTTAACTCAATGACTGGAACTAAAATTTCGTCTTCAATTGGATAGATTATTGTCCCTTCTTAAGTGAAAGGAGGGAATATATCTGTCTACATGGAGAACAAAACCGCATCCAAATACACCACCTTGCCCTGTTTCTCAAGGCTAACTGCAGGGTGTGATTAAGATCTAGATACCCTATGATCATGCTGCTGAGCTCAACACATCACCAAATTATCCCACATTTCCTTTTTTATTTTTCTAAGATTAACTTCTAATTTGAAGACGGCAAAAACTGCAAAAAAAAAAAAAAAAAAAAAAAAAAAAAAACACAAAAAAAACCCCATCCTGAATAATGTTTGCTTGAGCCACTGACAGCACAAAGTAGCTGTCAAGAAAAGTGAATTTCCAAATTCTTCCCAAAGGGGAATTGACAGACCTTCTGTTGCACAATGCCCTGCCTGTCCAGCTGAACAAGAGACTATGTGTGAACAGCAAGCCCAGGGGAAGGAGGAAGAGGAGAAGAAAGGAGGGAATAACAGGGCTGCAGAGAGATTAGGGTGAAGAAGGTGCTCACCATCATATTCACACCACTGCTTTGGCAGCTCCAGCATCCACTAAAAGGGAGATAGAGAAGCAGAGCTCCTTCTTGGAGCAAGGTCAAGCCATCAGAGTGAAAAGATGTTGCACCTCTCCTGGCCTTAGCAATAATGAGCATCACACTAAACCAAACTCCCTCTCACACTGCCCTCCCTCACTGCATTTTCTGCGGTTCTCAGAAAGGAGGCCTTTTCAAATGCCTGACACCACAGTGAGGACTATGAATGCTTCACTACTCCATTGGCATATTAAACTAACAAACAACAACAAAAAAAAACAACAAAAAACAACCAACTAAATACACAACAATTTCTGTCCATACCTCCCCAACCCCTTTCTATCCCCATCCTCCTCCAATAAAAAACAAGAACAAACAAACCAAGATACTGCTGGAGTAAATGAAGCGGCCTTGAAGTTATTCAAGGATCAGAGGAGGACAAGCCCTCGATTTTGGGACAGAGCTCCCCAGTCAAGCTGAGAGCCATGAGCATTTACATCTTGAGAACATGCCCCATAGAGCCTATGGGAAGAAGCTAGGCAGCAGACACAGTGTATTGGCCTCGCTACCCCAAGCTGGAGCACAACCTTCCCTACCTGGAGCATCACAGCAGCCAGGTGGTCAAAGGCAGCATCTTCAGGTGGCATCCAGCAACACACAGGCCTGCTTCAAGCAGCTGGGGGTAAAACTGGGCTAGGCCCCCAGCTTCCTCTCGGCAGCATCTTCCCTCTTCTGCCTAAAAGTGGGAGCTCTTTGAGATGGGAGCAGAAGGAGGGCTTATCGGTTACAGCTGTTCAGAAGACCAGTAATTGCAGCTGGGGGTTCTTCATCTTGTGTCAGATCAAGTAGGAAAATGGGTCAGACATAATGCATTTGGTTAAGTATCTAAGCTGAAAAGGTACTATTTTCTTTTAAATTATATAGTCTTTACTGGAAGGAAGGTTACCGGTGCAAGGCTTTCTAGCTTTAAAATGTAACAGGGACATGCCCTCTGAGGGTCAGGCTTTCATTTGCTGATGTTAATTCTCAGCTGCCTGTTATTCGTCCTTCATTGTAGCCTCTGTCTTTGCTGGGCACGCTCCTGATTCCCTGCTATATCCAGACGGTCCATGTAAATAGTGTTTATGTTAAGGAAGTCATGTTCTGTGTGACTGGAGCACACAGAAACTGATGTTGTTGTCACTTTAGATTAAGCTCTCGTTTTAGCAAAGGAGGCAATTGGAGCAGGCAGCCGAGTGGCCGAATGAAATATTCAGCTCATTTCGTTTAAAGCTGCCCCGTCTCCATTGTTCGGCTGTGAGGCCGATTAACCCTTGTTGGTGCCTGCACAGCAGCTGCTCACTCGCTGGCCCTCTGCTCGTCTGCACACAAAGCGAGGCCCAGAACGCTCAGGCGCATTTCAAAGGTCAGCCAGACGATACTCACTGTATTTTCTCCAATTAGTAAACTTTAAGGATAACTAAAGTCAACTCTCCATACTCTCACCACGTCTGCACTTTGTAGAGAAGAGAAACAATACCCAGCAGTGGTCAAGGGTATTCCAAGTACTTCATGCAGGCAGGAAGACAGCTCCCATGAACCACAGCCTGGCACTCAATTCCTCACAAGTCTGAAGCCCTTCCAACCTCAGGTTCACCCTGGGCATTCTGCGAACTTCTGCTCATGGAGAATTATTCCCTCAACCCCCCAAACTGCGCAAGTAGACGCCAAGTCTAGGTAAGGAAAAGAAATGGCCAGTAATGCTGCGAGTGCTGAGCTGTTACTGATGCGTGCAGACAGTCCGTGGCTATCTAAAGCACTGCAGCCCAGAGCTCTGAGCACGCTGAAGCCACGGGGCAGCTCGCCTACAGCTATTCAGAAAACTACTTGGTGAATGTCTTGGCTGCTGTGCAGGGCTGATGCCGGCGGTCAGAGAACAACCCCCAGCAGCTTTCTGTGGCAAATGGCCATTACAGGAAGAACGGTGAATCCTCAAGCACATAAGGCTCCATGCCCCCAAACGGGAGATGGGTTCCCTGGGTGTAAGCTTCCAAATCAGGCTCCAGATTTGCCATGGACATACTGCACCGAGCGCTGACTCTTGCCAAAGGGCCGAGGTTACCGAGCACAGCATGGAATTCGAATCAAGCCGTACAATATTCTTGGCACAAGTACTGGTAACAGCTCAAAATACACTATTTGTTAAGTAGTACTGTTATGTAACAGGAATATTTAGGGTAATAATGTTTTATTTTTAATGACATTCTTTGTTATTTTAAGACAACAGCTCAAGCGCAGGTGACAAGTTTTCTTATAATCACAGTGACAAGTACTGTACCAATTTCTGCCTTTGATCTGTGTTTTGTACTAAATTGCCCAAAGAAAAACTGCATCTATTAAAAACATCAGTAGTTATGCAAACCGCAGTGATACCACAGAAGACAACCAAGGAAGTACTTCCACACCAGAGCACAGCTGAGGTCCTAACTCCAAGTCCTACCCTGCTCCTCCCCAGGAGATCAAACTGTACGTAGATATTAGTCTTTATCTACCCCTAAGGCACTTCTGTAGCACACGACAGAACTGAGAAGCACCGATACATGGATAAATCCTGTAAAGTAATATTTATATTACCTAAATGACTAATTGTGAGTAGCCTTGCAGCAACATTTTACTATGACATTCTACTGCACAGTTCATATGAGAATACTCTGTAAGAGCACTTACGCTAATACTCTTTACTTGCATATATCAGATGAAATGCCAGCAATCATTATAACGATTTCGATAGTCAAAGTCTCATCAATTGCATTTACTTTACTAGTCATTTGGATAAATATGCAGCTATCTTTGAATGGCTTATGAATGCAGATAAATTAATAGGAGAATGTAAACATTAAACATGATATCTCAAATGTAATCACTGTACACACTGCTTAATTGCTAACAATTTTTTTCTCTTTTGATTTTCTCTCTTGCAGAGTATATTTAACTGACTCCAAAACACACTGTTTGTTTAAAATTAAAGCTCAATTCAAGACGATCCTTGGATATTATTTAATACATTAGGATCTGAATTCCTCAATAAATAACGTGTATCCGTCACAATGAAACAAAGTCCTACATGCTATGACATCTATTTCTTTAAGATTAACCTCTTAAATCTCAGAAACAGTGCAAGACATACTCCTTTTAGCAATCTTTTTTGATACTTCCCAGAACAAGAAGTCATGCAAGTAGTACACTGATGTAACCCAGCTCTTATCATCAGTCTAGATGCGAGTGGCTTTAAAACCAAGTTTATGTTATGCACAAGCGCATATTTTAGGTCTACGTACTGGGAACAGTGAAGTGCTTGACATCTGGAGTTAGGCAGTGGTGAATTGCAGCACGCACACATTATACTCATCTGCATAAATATCTATTTTCAAAGTCACCGTGGCTCATAAATGCCCTCAGTCTTTCCACTAATTTAAAATCATAATTCCCTGGAACTATTAGAGTAAGGCCAAACAGGTAAGTTACGTCTAAAGCTCAGTTTAGGAAGTACGATGGTTCTGTAAGTTTCTCTCCTCTCTCACTTTCTTTGTTTTCCTAATAAAAACCCACAGCACACAAACATACCCAGTTACCACAATACCTGACCCACCCACATCTCAGAAAGCAGCATCAGATGGGTCAGTGTGGAGGTGGATGGTCACTGTAAACGGGGGAAGCTCTTGCAGCAAGTGTGGCTAATTCTCTACGTAGCCCTCTTCCCACTGGGCTGCATGGTGCCGGTCAGCATGCCAGCACATTGCTGCAGGCACCCTGCAGGCAGAGGTGGTCGGCTCAGCACAGCAGTCTCAGAGGTCCTGAGAGCCGCAGTCATTAAAACCACGGCACCTTTTGAAGGAATTGAGTTATTAACCTCAGTGACCCCAGACAAATTTAAACCTGACTAACTGCAGATTTCTCTGAGGAATCGAGGCACGTGTTTGTAAATTGCTTGGATATTCAGTGTGATGAAAGATGTTACATAAATGACAGTTATTAACGTAATAGAGGCAAATGGGTCAGGAGGAGGATTTCAGCTCTTAGGCTGTTGTTCCCACCTAACATCAAGGTGCAGATACTGATGTTTTGTAAGAGTCAAATGCGATACTCACCTTTCCTAAACCGTAAATCCAGTCTGTATTATAAGCTGTTTCTGTGGTTTGAAGAAAACAGCGGAGGTAAGGTTTCTAACAGAGTTCAAATGAAAATGGTACTAATTCCCTATGTAAGGAACAGGCTAGGATTAAAGTTCTGACTTTGGACTGTAATACTGTCATCTACTGAATTACTGCCAAAAAAATCCCCCAACGACACCGGTAAAGCTATTTTATTCCAGAACAAAGAGAAAAGGCCACCAGTGATGCATGGCATCACCACTACTCTGAAAGATGAAGAAATAAATTGGACTAACGTTTACTGAAAGAAAACAAATGCAACCTGAAATACACACCACATATTAAGCTTCTGGTTTAGAACCTGACTAGAAACCTTGGGCCCCTACACAGCATCCCACAGTCATACGTGGAGACGCAAAAAGAGAAACTCCCATATGAATTAGCTGATATTTAACGAAGATCAGAGCTGTTGCACCCTGATGTTACTAGCTTCGTTAAGACCATTGCTTGGCCGAGTCCAACAGCTATATATAAACACACGCACATGAACATATGCATCCACAGACACAGAGGCTGACTTCCTTGCAATCCAAAGCACCCACCAATTATTTGCAGATACAAATAGCCACCGCGTCCCCCAGCTACTCAGAAGCAGCCCACTCCTAAAAAAGACCGTAACAACCCAGCAACAGCACCACTTCACAAGAAGAAATGAAGTGGAATGACTCCCAGATTGGAAGTCAAAGAAGATACAAAAAGTAAACAGTATATAATTACCCGAATGGCAACTTGCCGGAACACAGCACAAACTGCCTGAGCCAGTGGCTCCCAAATCAGAGGTGAAGGCCCTGACAATTGGGGTCACAAGCCAAACCAAAATAAAATCAGAGAAGCTCAGCTCAGTCACAAGTGCAACTCCTTGATCCAACAGCAGCGTCAGCGGGGGGAACCTCTGGAAGCTGTATAAAGGTAAAGATCTGGATCTTATGGATCAAAGCATTCAACGTAGCTTGCAAGAAATACAGCAGCACCTAATTGTACACATAGGGAGTGCATCTCCATTCATGCTCCTGGCAGAACAGTCATCCCAAACTACCTGTAGCTTGGCGGCAATTGAAAGATGCACTTCAGGGAGAAGGGGTAGTTCAAGCTCAAGTACCATGAGAGTGATTTTCACTTGTCAAATTATAAAAATGAATTCCCAGATTATAGAACCGTTAATGTAAAAATGGACTCCCAGAGATTGAAGTACTGCTGATGCAATGAACAATTCCAACAACCATGCTATGTCCCTCAGGCTCCTCCCATGTTAAAAAAGAAAAAAAAATCCACACTACTTACGCCCAGAGGGACATTTAACACAATCTGCATTTACAGCCTTTCCTCTCACAGAGGCATAGCAGGGTTTGTTTTTCTGTTTATTGTATTTCTTCACAAATCACACAATAAAGAAAGATGCACTTTAGACAGATGTTTCAGGGGAGGCTAAGCAATTTTGTAGGTCAAAACCAAAACCCTGTGCCCGCAGAAGTCAGAGCATAGAGAAATCTAAGTCATCCAGGAACAGTTTTACAGAAAAATTCATTAGGGCTACAGTAACATTTAGGTGTATCCAGGCCAAATGTAGAGCGAACTTAGGTCAATTTATGGTTTTTGGTGGAAACTATGCAAAATGTCATGGTTTCAGCTGAGTTTCATTCAGGGGCTTGGGTTTTATTCATAGACTGAAGTCTAAGGGAAACTAAAGGGACATGAAATGATACAGCGTGAAACTGAAATAAGTTTTGCATGAATACTTACAAGAAGACGCCAGTTTCGTGAAGTGGGGAGAAGGACAAAAGCCCCAACCAATAAACAGGAGCAAAAAATTCACCATACTTACAATGCTAACTTGATTATCTCAGTATCCCTGGCGAGTCATTCCTTATACTTTGCTCGGTTCAGAGAAATCCAAAGTTGACAGAAATTACTTTCCACTCATTACGCCTTCCAGAATTTTAGTTGGAAGGACATTATCCTATACCATCTATAAATATTTTCAACCAGATGTTGAAATTAAAATAACAGCATTTTATTTATTTAGGTTACATCTACAAACTTTTATACCTTTACATATCTCCTCCCTTTGAAATGTACCAATATCTTTGGCTACACATAAAAACAATGCATCATGAATCTATAACAACATCTTCATTTGGTTTGCAGCATGGATTTTTATCTGGTTAAATGTCTAAATTACTCCCACTTATAGGTTATCCACATATGGACTTAGAGCTGAACCCATTTGAGAATTAGCTTTTAACAGCTGACCTGGTGCCTCAGCAAGTGTTTTGCACGGTCTCCCGGGAAAAAGCATGATGATAAGCAAGGCTGGAATCACAAACTCTACACCAGAAGAGGCCAAGTGTGTTAATACTCGTCACACAGCAAGTTCAACTGCCCTACTGCTACAACAGTGCTCAGTGGCCAAGTGACAGAAGAACATTAAATATTATTTGCAGAGAGAGCCATCTGCCTGCCACCACACAAGAGGGTGAAATCACCCAACAGTAAGGGAAAGGGAAGATGGAGTTTAAAATGAAAAACACAGAGGGAGACAAAAGAGGGAAGCCAACAAAACCAGCAAAAAGTAAAACAAAATGAATTATTTAGAGTTGCATGTCAGCTTACTATTGGATCTATTAACATCACGTCCCAAATAATTATAGGGTTTCCCCACTACCCTCGCACTAACTGCTACTGCATTCTTATAAATTGCTATGCTACATAAAATACCGTGTATTTTTAATGTCCCTGTAGTATCTGAGCAATTATATGCATTATAGTTCTCTATTTTCACACCATTGAGGAATGATGGCTTCAATTCACCACCTCTGTGCTGACGACTCCCACATCTCATTCCCAACCAATCTTGTTCTATCTAAACACAATTCAGCCAGTTTTACTTCATCTTAAAACCGGTAAAACCTTTTTTCCGTCTGCTTCTGAAGACTCAACAGCAGTGACTTCAGACATGCTGATGGGACATTTGGGGACTTTTTCTTTTTTTCTTCACTTGCCTTTGAAAAAGAGACGGACTATAAAACAGCTAATAGAATTGTTGAGTAGCAACAGCTAAAGGCACTAGAAAAGACCATAAAACTGTTTGGGCACATGGACTCCTCAACACCAGATTCACAAAAATCAGCATGGGTTTTAACATAAAAACAGTGAAATGCCACTTCTTCTGCATAGATGTTAAAACTGCTGACAAGTTTGGTTTGTTATAGACCACATTTACACCTGCTAGCAATAGTGGTCATCAAATGCTATACAACAACCTTCAAGAAACCAGTATCAAGTTAAAATAAGAAAATCAACAACAAACTTAAGTACCTGCATAGGTCCTCGAGCTACCTTTTCTACTATCTTCCATATTCACCTCTCTGCTTCCCAAGGCCCGTACTTCCTGGAAGACCTCCCATTCTCCCTATGGATGTTCAATCTCATGCAGCTCTGGTGCCAGCCTGCAGCCCTCTCAGTAATTTCTAACTGCTTTCCTTGCTGTTCTGAATTTTCCAGAGGAATGTGGTGGCTTGTCAAAGGAGGCTTGGTAAAGGTGGAGTTAAAAAAGTGACATGGGTGCAGCCAGTTGCTAAAGCACACGTGGGAATGTGGGCCAAATATAGAATTTGTCTCTCCTTCCCTCTGCTCTGACATGAGCATGGGAATTCATGGTCCCAGTTAGAGCAGTAACTGCCACCTGGCAAAAAAAGAAACGCAATCCCTTTCCTGGGCAGGATGCCCCAGCACTCCCAGTTGGGCCAGGGTTCCAGGGCCAGAAGATGGTCCTGTCTACCTGGTTACGCCATAGGTCTTTCACACTGGCAGTACTAACCAAAGCATACATAAGTAGTCCCTTAAATTTAAACTCCTTTCTAAGGAATTCTTATTTTGTCCACTCCTCAGTTCTGCAGTATACAGCTTTCTGAGGCACTTTGACCTGTTCGCAACCTGTAACTGCAAGGGAAGAACACACTCAGTAAAGGTTTGGAGGTTTTATTCAAATGGGTATAAAGCAAGAATTTAAGCTTCACATGTATTATGTGAACAGTCCAGAACTCCTGGAAAAAAACAGAGAAAGAAACCTAAAACTCCTTGGACTTTTTGTTTTTCCAGCACTCCCGTCTGTTACACAGACTAGACATTTTGCAGATTTCTTTGAGAACTTCCTGGCAACCACCAGCAATCACCAGGGCAGGATGCATATGTGTTAAAATGAAATTTTAAACAGAATCATCTTTTTGAGCTTCAAACTTTTTTCTTTTTTTTTTTTAACTGTGAATTCTGGAAAATGGTTTCGTATCATTTCTCTGCAGCTAGTCCAACCATGACCCTTCCAAGGAGCAATGGTGAAACAAAGGATTAGGGGTTGCCAAGTGGACATTTTATAGGACCCTTCCAGTAAGAAATTACACAAGTCCTCTTCTCTGAACATCTTGCTATTTCTATTATAGTGAATTTTCTTTTACACTATGCTGTTGCAACTCGAATGTAAACTAAGATCACGGCTGCGGGATTTTGTTTTCAGGTACACCCAGCTAAGAGTTTTCCTGATCACTAAGTTAAACAACCTGGGGTCCATGAGGCCAATGGCTCAGTTTGTTTCAGAGCTGTTAATCAAACCAGAATTAATACACTGCGCGTAGGAAAATTTGTCAGTTAAGAGTCAATAAAAGGACTTATCTCTTTGTGAACCCCTATTAGCTTAACAGCTTTCTCTTGGATGGATGGCAGGTACCCGGGAACATCTATGTGTGACCTCACACTGCTGTTAATGTGTAGTCAGTTGTTTTTGTGTTCAAGGACATTGTGGAAGTTCACAGCTTTCACCAACATTTCTCCTTTACAAATGATACTGGCAGCACATGCAGAGGGAGTTATTGGTGGCATGAGGTATGGACAGGCAGTAACTTGTATCACACAGATGCCTCCCCTTTCGCAGGCATTAACTCGAACCTACTGTTTTTATTTCAGTATGAAAGTTTACAAGTAATGTGAAATATTTCAGTGTTGAAAGACCTAGAGGCTTATCAAAGCACATCTTTGTAAAATTATACAGCACCATGTTACTAATCCATGAAACCCTAATCCAATCACCTAAAAAATCCTGATTAATTTATGTCTGCTAATCAATAAGTGTGCCCTCAGTATGCTGATGTTCACCCCGTACTATGAGTAGGTATATAATGAGGTAATATCACTTCCATCAACTACCTATGAAGTAGGTAAAATTTAGATGCAATTACCTCCCACTTGTACTAAAGACAGAAAATTAGGGGAGATTAAGCTGCTGTCTGCTAGGAACCCGGGTGGTAATTCTGTGCCCATATTGGTTGACTACACTCCTCTACCTTTCTTGGAAGTCAAGCACTGGGGGGAAAAAAAAAAAAAAAAAAAGGCTGATAGTGTTAAAATTAAGTATAATTAAAAATGGGCTCCAGTACAGAGTGAACCAAAAAGGAAGAAAGCAAGAGTCACCATGAACTCATAGAGAAGAACATCAAGGGAGGCAATACAAAAGAGTTTACAATGGAGTAGTACACTGTAATTACCTGAAATCCAACTGCTAAATCTTTCATTGCTTTCCAGAGTAAATTGCTAACAGAAGAAGTAACATTCTGGTCTGGTGAAGCAACACATCTGCACGGCTGATATAAACTGAAAACTGGGAGCACTGAAGTCAGCGGGAGTTCCAAGTGTTCAGCACCTCCTAAGGGATGTGTACTCTGCCATCAGAAGTGTGACTGTAGCACGTCTAGGCAGAACTGTGCAAGGCCGGTCTGAAGATACACAGATAAACACAGCATTCACGGTGCAGCAACAGACTCTTCAGAAGGACTTCATGAGCACATTTTTTCCTACAAACAAAGTTTCTACAAATATTATGCATTACAAAGAAACTAATACAGTGAGACAAGAAAATTCCCTTCAGCAGCCCAATCTTAAATATTACCTCTAACAACCAGGGACGGAGCAAATACCATCAGGCCTCTGGCAGATCCAGTAATAAGTAAGACACTGACGCCCTGGAGCATGTCCAGAGAAGGGCAAAGAGGCTGGTGAAGGGTTTGCAGCACAAGACTTAAGGGGAGTGGCTGAGGCAACTGGAATTGTTCAGCTTGGAGGAGCTCAGCGGAGACATAATCGCTCTCTACTCTCACTGAAAGGAGGTTGCAGTGAGGTGGGGATCAGCCCCTTCTCCCAGGCAACAGCAGTAGGAAAAGAGGTAATGGCCTTAAGTTGTACCAGGGAAGGTTCAGGTTGGATATTAGGGAAAAAATTTATCAGGAAGAGCAGTAATGCATTAGAACAGACTGATCGGGGAGGTGGTAGAGTCAGTGGGTTGATGGTTGGACTCGTTGATCTTAGTGGCCTTTTCCTTTTGTGATTCTGTGAATCTCAAACTCATAAATGCAAATGCCGAGCACTCCCCAGTTCCTCTTCAAGGCCAGTAACCTGCCAGTAAGTAAACTTTCCTAACTAGTAGAAATCAAGAACATCACAACAAGCCACTCAGTTATTCTTCGCCAAAGGGAAAGTAGGATAAAAATAATTTATGTATATTCTCTGTGATTCTGCCATAAAGATCTCCAGTAAAATATACAAGCCATTATTTTATTTCAAAGAGGAGACAAAAAAGGTAATAATCATAGCTATTTGATCAAATTATTCCTAAAGGAATCCTTAAGAGACTGGAAAATATACAAAACCCACTAGTCCCCATTTGCTACCTGGGGAGAACAAAAAACATTCTCATAGGAAACACAGGTGAAAAAAAATAATGAAATTAGCATCTCCAAACTGTTAAAAAAAAAAAACTAAAAATCTTCAGGTTGAAGAGAATCGACAGCATAGCTTTAAGGATAGATAAATGCCTGCCTCGAGGATCTGTCTTACCTCTTCTTTTTTTTTTATTTTTAAGTAATACCTTCATTTGCATAGTAATAACCCAATTATTGTAAGATTAGGTGACAGAAATCTCATTATTACTGTTCCTACAAAACAGTCGATATTCCATTCAGTACTTTTTAACGTTACACACCTTAAAACATAATTATTCCAATATATGCTCATTCATCTTTAATGCAATTTCTTTAATAATAATAAAAAAGACTCTTCCTGTAATTGTTACGGGGGGTTTTTTGGGGGTTGAATATATTAGTGTTAAAACATGATTTTTCTCATTCAGGCTGCTATAGAAACAAGCAAAGCCAACCAACTGCTTAGGGGCATGCTCCCTCCCCTCTTCCCAAGAGGGAGTCCACCAAGAGGCCTAAAGCACATATGTTAAAATATGTTGCAACAACTCTCTCTCCATCTCCCCCACTCCCTGCTTCTTCCCACGCTGAGAGCCGGTCACAAGACAAGCTTGCAAACAAAATCAAATACACACTAGCATAAGGCTTCTGTGAATTATTTGGGCTTAGGGTTTGCTGTTACTGGGAGAGGGGGAAGGGTTGTGGTTTTAGGGCTGGGGGAAGAAATCAGAGCAAGCACACACAGACGCAGGGCTTACCTGCCACAGGCTTTCTCAGTTTCAATTACAAAGATCATAAATGCGATAAGTGGTCAGTTACCAGAACAACAGCAGAAAGGAAGTGGGGGAAGGAGATAGGACTGGCTCCTGCAGAAGAACACAGCACCACATGTTATGCTTCAAAAGGATGTCATAAACTGTTAAGAGAGGGGAAACAGCAGCTACCCTTGCCAGTTTCATCTATCTCAGTGTACACAAGGTGAGTCTATAGAGCTTCTTACTGGCAAGTCTTCAGTACCTGCTTCAAATCCAAGAGAGGTTGGAAGCAACAGAGTGCTGCCACCCCTGGGTACCTGACTGGAGCCTGTACAACGTCATTTAGTGCTGCAAGCCTTGTGCTTGGCAGCCAGTGCACTTCTCAGCCACTGGGGAAGGCCAGGCAGAAGAGGAGAGCGTGCAAAACTCTGCCCATGGAAGGAACCCTTCTTCAAGCCTATCCCAGGCATGCAAGGGAACTACGAGAGAAGTTGGTGATAGCCATTCATTCGTACACGTTCCAATTACTGATTTTCAGAGTATCGCTCATCCCAGCACCACTAAAAGCAGTAAGTGCAAGGTGCAATTTCACACGAGTTACTTACTGTTTAATTTTTATGAAAGCCTTCTGTCTAAATGGCACGAAGGAAAAGTAATTTGGCCAAGTTCCGATTTCTGAAATACTGTATAATCACTGAGCCATCATGAGTCCAGTGATAAAGGAGAGATGTACATAGCTGGAAAACATAGCAAGGAAGAAGAATTCCAGAGTCGTTGTAGGGTTGGAAATACAGTTTGCTTATACTAGGGGCCAGGCACCCGGCTCCCACCCCTAGCTGCTACAGGGCTAAATGCAAGTAAAAGCTGTTGGGCTGTCTCTGCATGCTGTGCTGGATTGTACAGAGGGAAAATATCACACACCAGCACCCAAATCTGGCAGGGAAATGAACATCCCTGGTGCTGCCCACAGGCCTGCGTGGAAGACAAGCTCCAATGCAGAATGTTTGGACCTTTTTTCTGAAGATTTTGACCACTTGCCTAACATTCTGTTTTTGAAAAGTTTCCAATTACACCATGTTCTACAGAAAGTAAATTAAAATGACTATTTACACTTGGGGGGGGAAGCAATGAACATGTTAATGATTTTTCCTTACATTCTTATCATCTCATTTAATTCCTTTAACCAGAAAACCTTGTGAATCTTGCTATGAAAATTAGCAACAAAGAACAACCAGCCTTCCATCATACACCAAAACTTAGAGGGATGAGCTTATACCATCCTGACCATCTGACTGAAATTGAAAACTTTTCCTCTTCCATTAATAGCTTTTCCAATTCAGCAGTTCAAAGCTGCAATCCCTCACAGCCTATGCAAGGATTTGGGATCATTTTATAAATCTGTGTGGCAAATGAACATGAAAGAGAAACTCTCCTTATGGCTGGGAACTATCCTTTCGGGGGAAAAATGTTATTAGCTTTTTAGAGAGCATTTGCAAGGGTAATTTGCACTACAGCATCTCCTTTTCTTGGCCGTGCAAGCAAGTGTTGAAACAATTTGTTTTATCGTATGTGTTCACTTTGAATATAGATCTCATGTGAAATGCTTTACTTGAAACAGGGAACAATAGGTTTGAAAAACAAAACTAAAAAAGGATTGGAGTACGGCAGTAATTCATTTCAATAAAAAAATATTGAAAGTGGAAGGGAAAAGGAGAAAGGAAAGATAAATGAGAACGGAAAGGAAAAGCTTCTGATTATGTCTGCCATAACTTAAGGCAGCTATGCCAAAGCTCCCAGTTTGGTACAACAATTTCACAGGTATTATAATAGGAGTGTAAATCACTACTCCTGGACATCATTTGTATTTCATTACTTCTTAAGAGTCCTCAGGCAAAACCAGAGCCCTACCACATAAGACTCTGCACACACAATAAAGAAACACCACCACCCATGGACGGCTGACCAGATACGACTGTAAATCAGGATTATCATCATCAGTAAAGGCCAGTAGGATAGGGTTTGACTTAAGAAGTACAGAAATCGTTCAAAATCTTCCAACGTGTTTTAACTAATGAAAAAGCTAAACCCCAGATCATGCCTGAAATAAATGAGCTACTCTCTTCCACTGAAACCTCCAAGTCATGCCACCTTGCTCCGTTCTTCTTCAATACAGATGACCCCAAGCAAAGGGAACTGATCTTTTTGATGCTGTGTTACAACAGAACACAGAGGATCGCTAATTCTGACAGTGGCATTTCACTCTGCTGGGGCAAACAACTTCCATTTTTAAGGGGGAAAAAATTATTCTGCAAACAACTAGGAAGCAATACTACATTTGCAGTGAAATTACAGATCATTTGAACTGGAAAACCAGGGAAAATCCTTCCTTCCAAATAAAATCAGTAACAAAAAAGTCTATGGAAGTGTAACAAGAAATAATAAAATCAAAGGTCACATGTTACATATGTTTCTAGTGCTGATTCTTCCCTACAGCAAAAATTCAATTTGCAGATGACAGCCCTGCAAGGCAGTTTGCTAGTGTAGATCCCAACCCCTTCTACTGAAGTTCAAAGGATTCCCAGTGGGTGTAAGAGTCCGCTCCTCACAGCCTAAAATGATTTACTTGTTCAGCTGCTGCTGTACTTCCATCTCTGCTGCATTTTCTACACTAACCAGAATTTACCCAGCTGTAGTACTTATTCCAACTTCTTCAGTTAAACGCATTTTAATTGAAAACGTTGTTAATGGAAACTGACTAGCTTCACTAGCAAGATTGCAGAAGTCCATAATAACTGAGTTGAAGGAAACAGAATAAGCCAACCACCAAACATGCCACAGGCCAACAAAGCGATGCTCACCCAAGCTGTGAGTTCAAATCCCCGCCTCAGATCAGAGCCTGAACCACAATTCCACATGTCTGAAGGGAGCACCTTAACCTCGGGGCTATGAACTGCTCTGGAATGCTGTCTTTCTCTCAAGGTTAGACTTGACTTCTGGGAGGGTGGGCTTTTTTGCTTTTTTTTCTAACGTGAAAATTTCTGAAAGCTTCTCTTTTCGTTCTGATCAGAAAAAGACAAGAATGGTGGGCTGGTTTAGAAAGGTTATTGAAAAGTACAACGGGCCACCACTTCAACTTTCACAAATCAACACGCCGGCATTTAAATCAGCATAACCCTCTTGACTTGGCTTGCTTTCAGCTTGACCCAACAGAAACAGAAATGATGTAAGGCTTTTTGCGTTCAATAAAAACTATGAAGTGAATCTGATGAACAAAAGAGAGCAATTCATTTCTCCAAAATTCTTGCCCTACATCAGAAAAAGGCAAAAAGTCCCCTGTAGAAAGCAGGCATTCAATTCTTTGAAGCATTTATCTGTGCAAAGCTATAGACATATCCTTAGCTAATTCTCATTGATTCATGAGATTTCTGCGATAGCTTTTCCACACCTACGAGGACATTTCACTGCATAAATACTGCATATGTTAAAACAGGTCAAACTCTGCTTCATTTGCTCATGACAGAATGCCACTTATCTACTCACAGTCATAAGGTAAGCCTATTTGGCCTACTGTCACCAGCATGGAAGGCAATGTATTATAAAACAAGACATTGTCATCAAAATTAACTTCACAGGTAGAACTTGTCTCTTGTGAACCGTGCCATATAGAAAAAAAATACTGAAATAAACCAAAAACCTGTACAGGATGGGAAAAGAAAGACCTACTAAATAAAATACATAAATAAACAATCCTGTAATCACACAGACTGTACATGGTTCTCACTAACGCTCTGCTCAGCACTGTGCACCATCATAAACTGAACAAAGCAATTTCAAGCAGCTCTGAGCAGCAATTTAAGTTCAAAGCTCACTTCTGATCCATGTAACAAGTCAAAATGAAGCATCAAAGAACACGACAACATTTTTAACCAAGCCTGGGATAGGCTGTGCTAAGCACACAAACGACTTCTCACCTAACGTGGGCATAATCAATACCTGACACTTGGCTGCCCAGCCGTGCTCTGTAGTGTTTTCAAATGAAGATGCAGTTTATCAGATAGATGTTGCTACTGTACATGCAAATCCATTTGCTTCCTGCCAGTATAACACACTTTTTAAATATTGCATTAGTATTTAATTGTGACATGAACAGGCCCATATTCAGCAAGTGCATAGCTGTAATCATTTGAGTAAGTGCTCAATAAAGTCCTTAAAAGTAGCCAGGTGTTTAAGTTGAATCGGGGCCAAATTCAGAAGGAGTGTTGACATGGTATAATATAAACGTTTAATATTAAATGAATAATGAGGCCAACACAAAGCTCATTCAGCTGAGTTTTGCTGTCATTAAGCTACACACACACATATAATTCCCGGAGACAACCGATCTAACAGAACTCTAAGGTCAAGCAGAATGATTGCTCCCATCTATTTCAACGTGAAAAGAAAATTATTGGTTTCTGAATACAGAAGTTCTCTCAGGAGTAAAGATGTTTGAGATAGATTTGTCCACACACGTAACTAGGACTTATATCTTCATCTAGAAATATGAATTACAAAAAACAATAAACCTACCCATGACCCTGACAGATCTGTGATAGAAAGTGTAAAAGAATTCATAAAATTCTATTTAACACTTCATTTAAATCTGCAAATGACATGATAATGATCTAGATATCTTTCGACTGTATCTGCCTTCTCAGATGACTTGATTACAAGAAAGTAAAAAAAAAAAAAAAAAAAAAAAACCTTCGTCCTTAAATGTCTCAAACACACCTGAACGGTGACAGACTTTTTTCAACCTCTGTAGCATCCAAAAGCTGTGTTTTAATATTAACACTCTTTACATTTAACAACTAACACATGTCAAGAACACTGGAAGTGCAAGTCTGCACCACACTAAGACCAAGTCTAAGACCAAGTGTTGATGCAATATATATTCTTACCAGCGTGTGGCTTACATTAAGGTCTGGGGAGTCTGCCATCACATGGTGTGTCACTTTATATAAAATAAAGTCTGGGAATTATTGAAGTCATTGTCATTTCCTATGACAAAAATATCAATGTTAAATGTGCCTCTAAAACATTTATCAGTCACGTGTGTCAAGAAGCAAGGGATGAGGAATATTTCATGTGAGTAAAATGCAGATAAGTTAACTTGACAAGAACATGTATTCACTTAAGGACAGGATATGTCCCTCTTGGCATGAACATCATACTCTACAGAATCTCCAAGAATTTAATTAGAGCTTGTAATATAGTAATTAACTACTGTATATTGAAACCTTTTGTAATTTTTTTTTTTTCATTCGCGTGTATGGAAATGATCATACTCTAAAAAACAAAGGCATTGGGAAACAAAAGCTACTGTAAATCCACAGGCTTTGAAGAGCATAGAGCAGGCTTTGTAAACTCTTTGTCCTACCACTGACCTCACCTTGCACCTGACTATTTACGGCACCTTCTCTGAGTTGCATAAATCATGCATTAAAGCTCTGCTTTCTTTATGACAGCTCTCCAGAAATAATTCCACCTTTTCTAAGAGGGGCTGCTTTACAAAGCCAGTGGGGTAACTTCTCCCCCAGTCTTTAAACAGGCACCTTCCACAACATGACAACATGTGGAAGAATTATTGATTTTATGCAAAAAAAAAAAAAAAAAAAATCATTTCAAACCTTGGTCCAAACATAAAAACAAGACACTCAGAAACATGGGAGATACATCCTTATGTAATGTACATTTCCCTTAGGGCCTTGTTTGGCTTCCACAAAGAGCAGGACAGAATCTTGTGCAGAAATTTCTAAGTACTCCAGACCAGGTCAGGAACTGGGAGTGGGCCTAAGTAGAGTTTCTACCTCCACCATTTTTTCTCAGACCAAAAGCCAAGAAAAAAGGGGAAACATGGCATATGTTCCCACAGCCACATTTCCCGACAGAGGAGAGAGAATACAGCAGATCGGACAAGGCGACGGGCCTATCGCCCCCTGTGCATCTACACTTGGACTCTGACTCTTGGAGACCTCAAGGTTCAGCACTGATCCTCCAACAACCAGCAAACCCCTCCACTTCATCCTTTACTAAGAACTCTTCAATATTTCACGCTTATAAAAATGATATTAAGATTCAATGGGCAACATACTGGACCCAGAATAAAAGCATACACACATATTATTCCAGCTTGATCTTTGTTTGGGTGAGTGATCTTAACCTCTTCTGTTGTCATGTTTCCACCCAGAAAATAGCAATAATCATAACTTACCTCTTTGATAAAGTACTTTGAAATTTGTGAGCAAAAAGCACTGAAATCTGTGAGTAAAAAGCACTATGCAACAGCTGAATTTCATAATTAGGTGTTATTACAGTCTAAGTAGTATTTGGAAAAAAAAAAAAAATGGAGAATATAAAAGCATCCAAGCTCTGATTTATTGTTACATAGTTCTTGGGAATAGTCTGTAAGACTATCTTTGCCTTCTTCACTCAGTTGTGCTACGCCTAAGCCCAACATTACAGAAAATGAATGTTAATGCACTCAGGATAAATGCATCTACAAAGCATTCACAGACATGATGGTAAGACAGACTTACCACAGCTTCACGGTTTGCCATGCGCCAGCTGAGCTGTAACTTCCTGTGCGGATGCTCTTAGGCTGTTGCAATTGCTTTTGAAAATCTTTTAAACTGTAGTAACTCAATCACTTGGAAAAACCAGCTCGTGCCTGTTTCCAAAGTCAGAATTGTCATTGATTGCAGAGACTTAATTCATGGTTCTTCTGGGACAGATGCAATTCAGCCTCAACTTGTCCTTTCAAATGAAGTCAGAATAGACTTTTTGTTGGTAGGTGAAGAGTTAAAATTAAAAAGCCTTCCACATTTCCCCATACTGCTTCCCAGGACTCTGCTTAGATTTCCCTGTGTTGGTTTCCCTGAGTCAGGAGACAGCAAGAAGCAGGGGGGCAGAACACCCCCTCTCACCCCATACTGGCTGCTTGGCCTCCTCAAATGCTCTTCCCCCTAGCATGGGGAAAGGACAGAAGCTGTCTGAGCAAGGATGGAGGAGCCATCTGTAGCCAGTACTGGCCCTGCCATGACTGGTAAACAGAGCCTTGGTTAGCAACCATGGGGCTGAATTCTCCTTCCTGTCCTTCAACAGGGCAGGATCACCAGGACCAGTACCTGGCCTGCCTGTGCTAACTCCCAAACCACTTCTAAGACCTGTTGGGGTAAAGCTGTTGACACACAGCCAAAACTATGCTATCAACCATCCCAACAACGTGCCAGAACAGAAAACAGCATGCCTGGCTCCATGGCTGTGGCACAGCCCTGGGCTCTCCATGCTAGCCATCGGCAGCTTCAAGGCGTACACGTGATGAAGGCTGAGAGTGTGAAGGAAGACGTGCTACTAACGCCATCTCACTCCCACCTTGCACATGAAACATCTCACTGGAGAGGTGATCACTGGAGGGGGGTCTCACTCTTATGACCCTGTCCTTCCCATTTTGGTATGTTGCCAACTTGGTTCCCCCTTCCTGTCTTCTCTCTCTCTCTCTCTCTCTCTCTCTCTCCAAGTGAAGCAGATAACATTTAATGAGCCCTGTAAAGAGACCTGCATACTACTGACCAGAAGTGTTTCAGTGTGGGCCTTGGGAAGGAGCAAAATGCACAGAAGTCCTTAGAGAAACTTCCCTGCCCTGGCAGCAGCCCAACACTCGTCAGAGGGCATCATCCCAAACCAGTGTTTGAGACTTCTTTATCCCCTTTCTCTGGTCCTCTGGAAAACAACAAGGACATCCCATATTCAGTGATTAGCGTTCCAGGTAACTCAACTGACTCTGTTTAAACTCCAGCCCTCTGTCAGGGCTAATAGATTAGCACAATTCAGCCTCTTGACATCACCCTCTGCCTTCCAACCTCTTCCATAACCTATCTTTCTTCCACATCAAGAAACAAACAAACAAACACCTCCTCTAATATGAAAAGCAGGCGATACAAGTAGGTAATGCACCTTTGATGCTTCGTCAAGGATCAGAACCACAGCCTCTCTCTCTCCTTCATATCAAAAGATAATCTTCCCACCTCCTCCTTGTACACATTCAAGTTCTCCAGCCTCTTCCTCATTACATAATGCACATGCATAATCCTTCTCCTCCCACAGAACATCTCAGGGAACACAGTCCTCCTCCTCCTCTTCAATCATACGAAGCTTAATCCCAACACTGCTGACAATCAATTACCATCACTGTAGGGACAACAAACAATGAAGCTCGAATTCCACATTGGTTTAAACTACATCCTCCTGACTGATGACTTGTTTTCTACTCCACCTTCACAATCTGCTTCATACCTGCAATTAGAAACTATTTCTCTGTATGAATTTTGTCTTTTTCTCTTTTTTTTTTTTTTTTTTTTTGTGAGGGATGAGAGAGAAACTTGAGTGTTGTTCTTTCATTAGTGAATAGAGCATTTTGTTTTTGTTTTGTCAGTGGCATTTTATGGCCATATTTTACAGACAAGTTCACAGTAAGTTCAGAGGAAAGAAATTTTCAAAGAAAATCTAGCACAAAGCATTGTGGGGAATGATATGGAAAGTTGACAAAATGATGATAAACAATAAAAAAAAGAAATAATTAAGTGTGTTGAAACACTGCATCGGTATTTATCACATTGTTAACTCTTCTTAAGGAAAATGCTTTATTGCCTGTAGTTTCAGAAAGAGATCTTAACCCAGGCTATGGAAGCAGAATGCTGCATATATAATGATTCTGAAACATAATTTTTATGTATATATATAAAAAAAGAAAATGGCAAATATGTCCCTATGAGATAAGGCTTTCAGAACAAAATATAATACATGGAAATCCTTTCTTGAAGTGCTTTGTGGTCTAAAGGTGGTAGGAAACTTGAAACAGTAAAGCTGCAGAAAACACAAGTCTAAACAAGGTGTGAAAAATTGCGGCATGGGCAGAAACAAAAATTCTGAGGAAAGCAGCTAAGAGAAGTGAGGGAATGGCTCACTTGAGAGTGAGAGAGAAGATACATGGACATGGCTAATCTATTTCCAATTAATTTAAAATCCATTTCAAACTTCAGCTGCAAATAGAGAAGGCCTGTGCCCAGCATTCAGGAATGGTAGAAAAAAAATGAAGAATAAGTAGAGAGCTAGGCACTCAGAACTTGCACTAATTCCAGTCTGCTTATATCAAACTGGGCAAGCCATATACTCCTTTAGTCTAAGCTTAGACCAATAAGTTTAATGCCTAAATAAGAGATAATTTTTTCTTTTAAGGTGTTCAAGGCCAGATTGGATGGGGCCCTGGGCAGCTTGGTCAAGTATTAAATGGGAAGGTTGGTGGCCCTGCATGTGGCAGGGGGGTTGGAGATTCATGATCCTTGAGGTCCCTTCCAACCCAGGCCTTTCTGTGATTCTGATTCTGCGATTAATTAAAGCTCTGTCCTCCTACAAATCCTCTATCAGGGCTCCTTCCTTGCCTTGGTGCCTACAGAGGATATACTGACCAAGGACATATTAACTACCAGGTGCACTAAGGAACGTGTTTCAGATGTGTCCACATCAGCAAGCAATTTGGTGCAACAGAAGTAGAAAACCAGACCACAGCAGTTTATGCTGGGGTACCCACACCTGCATTATCCGGGGCTCAGAGTTACTACCAACTGCATTCAGCCTCATCATCTGTACTCACTGTCTTCATCATTAATTAGTTTCAAGGGAAACAGCACTAGTTTAGACCATTCCATCTCCATTGATGTCCAGAGTACTTGCAGTTTGTTTCTGAAAGGAAAACTTCAAATTTCCTCCTGCAGAATCTAGATCAACACACACCAAACTGTTCAAGCTACCAAGGAAAGTAAAAGTGATCAGGCAGATCTGCTTCAAAATCTCACTACTGCTCCAAAACCAAAAGCCTAACATATGCACAACTAATCCAGACTACTGCCATCTCTTTTTTTTCTTTTTTTTTCTTTTTTTTTTGTGTGTGTGTGTGCGTCTGCATTTGCTCTATCTCCTTAGCCATAACCTGTTATGTTCTGTTTTTCCTAATCTTCCAATGTATGTTCAAGCTTTGGACCACATAAGGTTTTGTTGGTGAGGTCATTCTGTGAAGACTGCTCCCGGATGGAGTTTACAAGGACTCAAAAGCAGCTATAATGATAAAAGCTAAAGTGGAAATACAGCAGGTGCAAAGGCAGAAAGAAGCATCAGCTGTTCATCATTTTAAACCAGATCTGTCATTTTAGTTTGGACTGGTATAAGATGGTAAACTTCCTAGACAGTACTAAATACAGTCAGGTGTTCCTCCATGATGCGGCTCCTGTCACAAGATCTTTAAATATATGCCAACAATACACTGAAGAATTTGGTTCAGAGTCTGTACAGCAAAACTGATTTTGTCAACCATTATGCACCTAAATACTAGCATTAATAATTTTTCTTTTTCTTTTTTGTCATTGTTTGTTAGTACATTTTATCTTCCAACTTATTATCTAAGAGAGGCCATTTTAACTACTGATATAAACTCTGTTTTAAGGCTTATCCTACCTTTTGAAGGAACAGATAACTTCTATAATTGAGTTGAGTACACCCAGCTACATTCTGTACTGAATGTGAAACAATTATTTGGAAGTGACAATATGTTTGATAAGGACAACATTGAAAGTGTTTAGTAAGAATAAAAAAAAGGCTAACATCTTGTTTCAGGTCTAACAGGACCTGAATTAGGAAGACTTGAATTCTGTTGTTACTGTTTGTTAAATGCAAGATGTGGAGACTTCTGAAAAATCAGCCAGTAATGAGGAAAAGTAACAAAAGTAACTTCAAGCACCAGGAAGCCAATCTTCTTGGTAAGTGCTAACCAGTAGAGAGATAAAGCTTACGCAAGGAATAATTCAGAGCATCTAAACTAAACGCTATCTCTGAATCATCCTCTACTCAGGTCCTTCCTCACTCAGAAGGGAACAGATGAAAGGTAGCCTTTCTGAATAACTCATTTGTGAACAGTGTTCTCCTATACATAAGCTCTTTAACCAGAGGGTTTAAAATACGCTGTTCTGTTTTGAACTGTGAGTCCCAAATCTCAATTTTTAACACTCCATTTTGACTTGCCATCAAAAACACTTTACTCATTCTTCAAAGTAGAAGCATTTCTGCTTTGAAAGGTATTGATTTGCATCCAATTGCAGACTATGACTTTTTTTGTTTTAAATATATATTCCTGGAGACACCTGCTACTTATGCTTACTTAAGGCCTTTATATACTGAGTCTGCCTTCACTCATACCAAGAGAAATGACCAGTGGCTCTGTGCTAAAGAGGATTAGGACTTGCTCACTCAGCACACTTAGTTATAAGCAGACAGCAACAATACGCTTTGAATTCTTGGAATATTAGGGTATTTTTTTTTGTTTTGCATTTTCTATGGAGCTGTTCTTGTAAATAACAATAAATGATAATATTTAAAGTGGATATTAAGTAGTTACCCACTGCTGAACCACCCACTCCCACCCCAGAAGTATAAAAAGTAAGTATATCTTTTACCATTGTATTTCTGATTATCGTTATTTTTCTGCTCATAAAGTGAACACAACTTTGCTAACTATTTCTTGGGTTTTCAAAGTACTTGTAGAGACCAAAATCCATGTATGACCCAGAAACATCATTACTTTCCAAAATTAAAATGACATGTTAACCAAGTAACGCAAACCTGATGCCTTGTGTCTTTCCCACTAAATCACACGCAAAATGTTCCATTGAGATGATGCCACTGAACAATGTTGACAAACTGCCGTTATTAGAGACTATCACAAGAATAACTTTCAAGTAATATTTTTTTTTTCTTTTAATCTGCATGTTTGCACTAATTAAAATAATTATTGGTTCTCTAGGGCACGCCTTTCCAAACTATATTTACCTCAAGTACCATAGCGTCCAGCTGACTTTCAGGTACTCTAAGAGACTCTTAGAAGAATATAGTTTTGCTATATATAAGTAAGAACTGAAGAAGTTTGCCCTAGGAGTTCAGCTATGTACTTATCCCGCTATGTATAAAACTTTCCCTCCTTTGAATTAATATCAGAGTTTAGCTTTTAATATATGGCCTTGGTTTGATTTATGAGCACATTTAAGGAATGTGAGGTCACTCAAACTAGCAAATCAGCTGGCTTCTATGCAACAGAGAAAAACAAAAACTTTACACTAAAAACCTCACTGCAGTTGCTTCAAATAATGTATAAAATTATCTTTTACATTTTATTTAAAATCCCATAAAGATGTTCTGTTTTCTAAAATGCAGACCTGGTTTAGAATAAGTGGCAGCCGGAGATGCACCAAGGAAATGTTTGTGTTTTTTATCCCTCAGTTCTGTCCCTGCTTAGCAATACCTACAGTGTTGGTTACCTTCTTTTTCAGTGTGAAAATTAATGTCTAAAGGAAGAGACGCCCTTTAAATTAAAAATGAATGGAACTTTGTCCATTATCTGCTGTAATCTGCCATTACAGATTGAGGACCAAGGACTTGGACTAGAGAACCAAGTCTTCCCCAAAGCTAACACAGTATACAAAGACTTGAATGTTGCTGGCAGCAAGGCTTTAGTCAGGTGAATGGTGCATGAAGACTAAAGTGATGTGTGAAGTACACAAAATCCGATGCACCATTTTTCCGGTAATTCGGGAAAAAGCAGGGTTGATGTGGCAGTCTAGAGCAAGTCAGTTTTTATGAGCTCCTTCTGCACTCAGGGAAAAAAAAGAGAAAAAACACAATGGGAACATCAGTCTTCCACTGTCTTCAATTTATAGATATTTGAAATATTCCAGTGAAGTGCAGAAACCTTCCAGCAGCTTGCCTTTTTGTGATACCCTCCTAAGACAACGGTAAGAGGCTGCCAGCTTTCTGGTAAATCAGCCATATTCCCGTCAGCCACTCTGGAGCTACATCACAACTCCAGGAGACAGAATAAAGATGACTGTTTTTCTCCAGGGAAAAAGTACTATAAAGCTACAAGCACATTTACACAGAGCCAATGTTGTCAAATATTGTGATTTTATCATAAGATTCATAATTGGCATTTCTCTTAAAGTTCTGCTCTGCTTCCTGAGGAAGACGAGCTCCAATTTAACAAAGACACAGAGCTACTAGCTTATGCTAAAATATATATATATATATACATGTAAAAAAGAAGCAGCACCCTTGAAAGTGTGAACCCTGACAACTCAGCATGAAAAATACTGAGAGGATTTTTTTTTTTTAATCTTACAATTTATAAATCATTTTGTGGCCTGCTTCAACTGGTAATATTCACACAGATGGGTTAAATGTCACTTAGCACTCTGAATTAACTTCCCTGAAATCTGTTCTTAAAGCCTTGTCACTCACCTGAGTAATCCTACTGGTTTTAAGTGGGCCTCCATAAGTGACCAGACTAGTCTACTTCTGCACGCTGCTGAGCGTTACGTAGGAGGTGCTGATACTCCCACATCCCTTTAAAAAGAAGATTAGGCACTAAGATAAGTGAAAACTTCTGTTCAAATTGGCTCAAATCCTTCTCCTATTTAAATTGGTGGCAGAACTCCCACTTACTTCAAAGGTCCAGGACAGGCACACTGTATTAATTAGGACAGTACAAAAACTCTCATCACAAAACCGAAGCATGTGATGCTCACCTGATTTAAAACAAAACCAGAAAAACACAGCCTTGGATTTGCATCTTTGTGAACACCGGGTGCTACAGAGTTTGATGCAGAAGTCCCGGGGGAATTTGGAGGTTGATCCAAAAACAGGCAATAATGAGATACTTCTATTCATCCCTCATTTGCTATAAGCTTGAAAATAGGGCCTTACACTTGTAGGAACTCATGCAAATCGGAATAAAACTTGGCCAAACAGTAAGCCACGCTTGCTGTACTCCCATTGGAAAGGACGAGGCTTTTGTAATTTTAAATCAGCTGCAGCCTTTGCCCGCTCTCTGTATTTCAGCAGCAGCTCCCCCAGCGCTTAAGGCAAAGTGCCACATTAGCACTGTGCTGGACGCAAATCAGCACCACCACGTCAGGCTTCTATCGTAGCAAAGCAACAACGTGGGGCACCTAAGCTCCTTTTAATTCACCCTCCTGGCTCATCCCTTCTCCCTCCCAGATGGTGACAGCAGGTCAGCCTGTTTGAAATAGCCTCTCTGCTGCATCCATTAAACCCTCGAGCCACAGGCCACAGGACGGCAGTAATTCCTGCTCAGTCCGGCGGTGCAGGGGCTGAGCCCCAACTTGTACTCACCAGACCAATCGGTGATAGGTTTGCTCCAAATCATATTCAGCCTTTCTTTTAAAGGACTGAGGGGAGGAGGCCAATATCAGACTGAATTTATAATGAATAAAATTATATGCTTGGAATGCAACCTTCAGCATAACAGCAGTAAAAACCAAATTTTTATTTGGATTATATTCATGGTGATAACAAGTAATGTAGGGTGTGTTTTTTTTTTTTTGTGACATAGGTTAAAAAGTCTGTAACCTCTAATTTGACAGGAACTCTATTATCACTCTCTGGAAAATTAGACAAGATAGGATATTAAGACATCCAAAAACTGACACAAACAGAAAACTAGGTCTCTCACTTGCTCTTCTTTCTTTAAACAAGGAAGATGATTATATGCTGTTTGACATTCCATTTTCAGGGCAACTAAAGAGATGCCGGGAGTCACACTTCATTTATTCTTCCAAATGCCACCACTGAAAAAAAAATGTGTTGGTATTTGAAGGCACCATACTCCCACAAACAGCGGTCGGAATTAACCTTGTCTTCCTGATGGTTTCATTTGTGAAGTCCCTCAGTTCAGTTTCTCAAGATGAAATTAAAAATACCCTTGTGGCTGAGCGTGAGCACTTAAAGCACACACACTACATGGTGGGCCGAAACTCCCCAGGGTGTAGCCTTACTGAACTCATTGTATTAGACAAGTCAAGGGGAAATATGCTCTTGTAGAGATTTCCAGCCTAAAGATATTTGGATGTGCTTAAGGTTAGCATCTGAACTTTTATGTAACTATCCAGACTGAACCTCAAGAATTTCTGAGGTTCGTGACCAACTCTGAAACCACGAGCCAAAGAAATGATTTAAATAAGTCTTCCATGAATTCCAGAGTAAGACATTTTGTCTTTCAGTACAAATAAAACCATGTTGTTTTATATCCTGTCAAACGGAGGAACAAAGGCATAATGTTGCACACATTTTCCTAAATAAACAAACAACCCCTCCATGCTTTCTGTTGGAATCGTATCAATCCAAAATTAAAAATTAAAAAAAAAAAAAAAAAAAAAAAAAGATCTTCCATTTTTTAAATCTACTCAAAACTGATAAGAAAAATTAGAGTCATTAGTGAGTTTTAGTCTGTTCTTACTCAGGCAAAAGTCCCACTGAAATGAAGCCAACATTACTTCAAAATCTGAATACTGTTTCATTCAGCTTTTCAGCACAAAAATGTAGCTTTAGTTACAACCATCTGTCACGGGTATAATCTCATAGCACTGATATCCATTTCTCTTAAATATAACCTTTCTTCATAAACTCTTTATTTACCTCTAGGGTATATACAAAGCTCAAAGAATACAAATGAAAAATCAGTACTTTCACCATTGCTGTACAGAACAATAACAGTACCTTGCACTGTAATGAAAATTCATCCCAGATAGCTTAGCAAGGCTGAAACACACCCTAAAATACAGTATCTCAAAGACAAAGATTAAGATTTCTTTTGGCACATTTAAAAGAAAGTATGAACCACTGGAACGGTGGAGAGTGTTGTATTTTACAATCTCAGCTTTCTCAAATGATCCACTATCATCACAAATCCACCATAGATGCATTATTGACTATTAATCAGAAGAAGTTCACAGTGTGCTTCCAAAAGGAAAACTACAGAGGACGTAAAAACAAGTATTATTACAATTATGCACAAAAATGAAACAATCATCCCTCAGAACTTGAATTCCTCAGCATCCAAATATTTCACACTGGCCTTGGTAATGTAAGAAAAAGATTCAGAAGTATAGACAATACTGAGAAATAGGGGTTGATGATGACTGAAATGAGGAAACAGCACAGTCTGCTGGTTAAGGCATTGAACTGGGTATCAGACAACATGGGGCCGCATTTCTAACTCTGCTACTAAGGTGCTTCTTTTCCTTGGGCCATGTACAAAGACAGTCAAGCCAAGCTGAAGACTGCAGGAATGCCCATTCAAGGTGTGGACTGAGCCATTCCCCTGCACCTGTTCAACTGAAATCCATGCCAGTCCACGTGGGCACCCTAGTGGCATGCTCTGCCCACCTTCAGAGAAGGGTACAATAACTCAGCCTCAGGGACACGGTGACTTAAGTTTCTGGAACTTCCAAACTGGCCTGACCTTGCCCTTCCCTGCAGCCATTCCCCATAGTAAAAAATGACAGAAATTTCCAAGCTGTGTAACGTTAAGCATAACTGATTATTTTTATTTTCACATCTCAAACTATAAATAACATATACTTCTTCCAAAGCACTGACCCCAGAAAGTCATCACCAATTGCACAAAACGAGAAAGCAAAGGAACAACAAGATTCATTACTTTTGTCATGCATCTAAGATTTCTTAGTTGAGACAGATTCTTGTCACCATACTCATGATTTCTGAAGATGCAGAACATCAATACCGTTATCAAAACATTCCTTCAATCTTAAAGGCCCGTTTTTCATTCCCGGTGACAACACAATTCCAAGTGTTTTTTGCAAGGAATCTAATTTAAAAACAGTCCAGATATTTCCAACTCTTGAATACAAGCAGTAGTTAAAACCTAACCACAAAGACAGTGTTTTAATTTTAAAAATCCATATTAGGCATTACATAAGTCTTGAGGATGCTGAGGAGTGCAGTTTCCTGGCTTACCCTTCTTTTGAAATAGAATAAATTTCAGACAAACCATCCAGCTATTTCTGTTGGTAAAAATGAGGTAGCTATTGCCTCTTGAAAATATCTCCACAACTGAAGGCAAGAAAAACAAGTGAGACTATTCCTCTAGTGTAAACAGATTATTCCCTTGCTTAAAGTGATGAAACTGTCTCTCCCTGTTGCACAAATATATAAAACAATATATCTTATCTATTTGCCAGGATACTGGGTAATGTCTCCAGGGCTGACTATCGGCCAGTTTAGTTGTAAGAATTTTATGTTAGGCACAGGAAAGGGGAGTTTGGTAAGCATCAGGAAAGGGGTATGAGAAGAAAATAGGTCAGACAGCTTACAAACATGCCAGAAACAGAGACTAATAGTTCTACTTTTTATTCTATAATAAAATTAATGCTGTCCCAGCAGCATGCTATTTGGTACATCCATCTAATTTATTAAACAAACAAGACGACAAAGGATTTGCTGAAGATAGTACTCCTGTGTATTTGTGAACTAGTTTCTCATAATTAATAAAATTGATGATAAATATAATTTCATTTTTACTTTCTCTTCTTTTTTGCCAACAAACACAACATTATACATCAGCTAGAATAAGATCTGCTAAACTGATTACAAAACTACCACTCTATGATTTATTTATATCTTTAGTAGCAGCATTTTACCTTTGCTGGCTCCTCTGCAGAGTAAAAAGTGAGGCTGGAATAGGAGGATATGCACAATTTCACCCATCAGAACTTTACATTAAAACCCACAAAGTGCTCACAGCCCAGGCTGCATGTTCGCACACAGCAAAGCAAACAGTGCAAAAACATAAAAGGGGAGAAACACTGGACAACTCTGAACAAAAGCAATCTGAAGTACAAAGACTCGAGATCTTTTTAAGATCTCTGCAAGCAGAAAAGAAAGCAAGTGGTGGCAACGTGAAAAGAGTTCTTTATAAACACAGACTCGGATCCTTCAGACATTAAAGACTCATAGACAAGCATTATAAACTCCCTCAAATCACATCTCTCTAAATGCTTGACTTAATTTTTCTGTTGTCATTGGGAATTGAGTTTACTTGCTCACTCAGATTTGCTCAATTCTGTGCAAGGTTTTAGCACAGCCTGTGGAAGCAGCTCTGCAGTACAGAGTCTTTGGAATTATGTTTATAACAGGAGACAGAGGTAAACAGACCTACTGCAGCACAGAGCCCTGCAGAGAGGAAACCCAACAGAAGATGTGTTATAATATTAACAGTAAGAAAACAGCTCTATAATTTCCTCTTATTTTTAGTATTTATACTGGCTTGCTGCCTAAGAACCCTAGTAGTCCTCTTGCATCTCAAAATCTGAATGGAGTAGTCAAGAGACTACGGTCAAAATATTTTTGTCTGAAAATATTAATTCTGACATTTGCAAAATTTTCTTTTGTTCTGCTTTGCCTCACAGGCACAGTGGACAAGTCTGTTCGGTTTGATTCCTGGATTTATCATATGTGCTTCAATGACAGCATACTCACATGATGACCGTAGCCAAGGTATCAGGGCTGATTCATATCTGCATGAAACTCAATCTCCAGTTCGCAAAATTTTTCTTATCTTTTTTTCTAAGTTTGAGGTCTGATGGAATCTAAAAGCCCCAAGTGAAAAATTAACAACATGCATCTATTCTAGGGCCGAGCTGGAAGAAGAAACTGAGAGTTCCACAGTTCTCCCCCAAAACAGTAACACATTCAGCTTTATTTATAGCTCTCACCTATTTTGGAAATTTTTAAAGAACCTGGCCTTGCACTCAAATTAGTAATAAAACTTGAAACAATGGGAGACTCCTCTTTTATGCCTCCATACAAATGTTTGGTGAAACCGTAAAAGCCAAGGTATTAATAGCAACCTGTGACTTGAAAAAAGGGAACGTGACAAGGTAATTGTTTAGCTCCAGTGAGGAAAGATAAAGGCAAAATTTACTATGAGCTGTTCCTGTTAAACAGCAAACAAACAGAAAACAAGAAAGATGCAGAGCTCTTAGATGCTGGGGTTTATAAAAGGTTCTGAAAACGGCAGTATGACTTTGGCATAGGTGACACAGGGCTGTGAATACTTCCAAGAAGGTCCCACCAGACCTCAGAGCTAACGATCCTTTTTCAAATCTGTCTCCCTCTTCCTTTTAATCTTCCTTTTTGCTTTTTTTACTTGAGGAAAAAAACAACAAGGAGCAATAATGTGGGAGAAATGCCAATACTCAGCTCCTGCTGAGAAGAAAAAAAAAGTGTTGGAGCTGGAACTGCCGGATCCTGCTCACATTTAGCAGTGGAATTAAACAGCCTCTCCTTCAGTGAGTAAATAGGACAAATATGGTTTATCTGAGTGGGACAGCATCTTTCACAGTGGCATAATGTAAAAACTCAGAATCAAATCAAGGTAGAGAACAACATGTCAATTAATCTCTACTACTGCTCTGGGCTTTTCCAAAGGAAGTGAGAATTGGCGGCTGGTGAGCCCCTACACACCTGCGTCAGGGAGCAGCATCTGCATCACTCCCAGCCTGACCCATAGGCTTCAGGTGACAGAAGCAGCATTGTGATTTTGCACTCTAAAAAAAAAAAAAAATTAAAAAAAATTTTAAAAAAAAAAATTTTAAAAAAAAAAAAAAAAAAAAATAAATCTTTGGACAAAGATTTGAGTTACAGTATAATAGGGATTTTCAGAATTCAGCTTCTAACTTTTGCACCTGCTTCTTTTTTTTTTTTTTATACACTGCTTATAACTGAGAGGATGACACAGAGGCATGTGAATGATGCCATTCGATGCTGGAGTGCCAGACCACTAAGAGCAAGAACCAAACACCGTATTTAGTCATAAAACCATTTTACTCAAGAATATTTCATAAATAACAGCAAAAAATTAACAATACCAACACTGATCATTTACAAAGTGTTTTTGCACAGGAAATTAAGTACCACAATCCATATACAAGCACTGTGAATGCCTTCTCCCTGGAAGCACTCAAAGCCAGCCTGAATTGAGCAACCTCTTCTAGAGGGATGTGTCCCTGCTTATAGCAGGTCAGTTGAACACTGATCTTAAAGATCCCTTCAACCCAAACCATACCATCATTCTATGATTAAGACACCACAAAGAGAAACTGTCAAGTCTTTTCAGCCAACTTTTCATGCTCTAAGTATGTTTGAGATTTGGAGCTTTTGAAACTTTTTTGAACTTCTGCAGACAAACCCACCTTCTGGGGAAGGCTACAGTGTCTGCATTTATATTTTGAATATTGACACTATTCTTTTCAAAAGGAAAAGCTATCACCTCCCTTCTAAAACTGATGTCCTTTCCAAATAATGGTAAACTGAACTGAAAATGTCAGCAACATCTTATCAAAAAGATACATACACAACTGAGAGCTAACATTGCCTCTTTCAAAGCCAGGCCAAGAGAACACTACTAAACATGTGAGCTGGATCCTGGTGTCTGAGACACCTTGGCAGGCTCAAGCAGTGCCAAACTCTTTCTCCCTCTGTGGCGTGGTGACAAGTTGCATTGTTAAGCAAAACTATTCAGCGGCTGCTGGATTTCACACCTGGTTTCCCTCCTTCACCTCCCATGTCCCAGCACAAGGCCACAGCAGAAAAGCAAGGAGGTCGGACAGCATCATCCTGCAGGCTACCAAGTGGGCTGCAGTGAGTTATTGCAGCTTTACCTTATGTTTTCCTTCTCATTCTTTAATACAGAAAGTTGCTACTTTCTCTCCCTCCCTTCCTTCTCCCTCTCACCTTTCAGCTTTTTGGAAGCAAGCAGAGGAGTCAAAGTGACTGGGTGCTCACAGGAGGAGAGAATGGCTGATACCCTCAGTGTGAGGCCTGTGCATCCCCCTTCTGGCAGGCACAGCCAGCTGATTTGCTCCTTCCTCTTTATTGCTAATGAAGCTCTGAGCTTCAAGGCTGCCTGGTCAAGTCCTCCTCTTCCTCACGACACATCTGGGTGCACAAAGAAGTATTTTCCTTCTGAAGTCTCTCCTCTAGGTCAGGCCCACTCCGCCTTCGAATGGAACAAGAATGGATGCACGACCGCAGGTATGTGCATGCTCCCACACCAGCCCCGGTCACCACTGACAGGAAAGCAGCTCCCTCAGAGGGCAGCCCTCATCCCAGGTGCTGCGTGGCTTAGAGAAGAAAGCAGACATAAGAAAAAGAAATGGAATATGACTGTATTTCCCTGCTCTGAAGTGTGTGCCAATCACAGGCCAGGAGATTCTCCACACCTGTCCATACAGGGCTAGAGCTGCCTTCACACCAGCTGAGCCCTCTACTCCAAAAATGAAGGGTCTTGGAGCTCTGCTCAGTCAGGACAGACAAACAGCCCTTCAGCTGCCAAGTATTTTAAGCTCTGCACGCTACTTTTTTTTTTGTTTGTTTTTTCCTTGTATCATATATTATGTGGCTGGATTCTCTCCATTGTCTTCTGAGTGCCACAACCTCACTACCCTAATTGCTTACACTCACAGTGCCTGCTTTAACAAGTCATTGTTACATTCTTTCCTACCCTACCAGCTGTTCTAATAATTGATTTTTTATTTTTTTTTTAATTTCTATCCAACTGCACAAACTTTGAAATCCAGTAACAGAACTGTTTTTAGCTCTACTAAGATCAAAACAAAGTTTCTCAGTGCAGTGCTTTACGTGAACATCGGATACATGATTCATTACAACCGTAGAACTCTCAACCTCAAGTTTTGACCAAACTATGCAGGAGGATTCTTAACTTCAGATATCATGCAATATGCACACGTTGAGATGATATTCTAGCTGATGGAGCACGTGGCAGAAAACCTGGCTGAGAGCAGAAAGCCAGCTTGTTGGTGTGGTTCGTGTCCCTGGTATTACAGAGAAGCATATGAAGGAGGTAACCTAGGCTCTGCAGTACCTAAACAAACATACTAATTTATCTACGTCCTCAACAGCCCACGCAATACGAGACAGAGGTCTTAAGGCACACCAAGAGGAGGAACTCTGTATAAACATAGAACAATTTTTATATCTTTGTATTCAGCAGAAGAGCAGTATCACTTTCAAAGCAAAAACACTGCAACATTTCCTGAAGAATACCATGATAGTGCTCATTTTGTTTGCCACTAACAGAACTGCTTATTTAAGCAGTCCCCACTTCGGTCGAGGTGTACTTCTGAGCCTCCCATCCCAACGCATGCTTTTTTATACTTGGTGCTCACTCAGCAAATACCAAACGGACTCAAAAGAGCCCGTCCAAAAGGGGAATCCTCTGAGTCCTGCTCACACTAATTACTGGCCTCAAAGCAGTCAGCAGGAAGCTATTATACACCCCACAGATAACAGAGATTTTGAAAAAGAGACAGCTATCCTTCTTCAGATATGGTGGTTGGAGTTGGAAGGCACATTCATTGTTATTTATTCAGGGTGGGGGCATATGTCAGAAAGAAAAAAAGGAAACAAATCCGTGGCTTTTTAAAAAGCTACAGTACCGGTATGAGGAAGCTGCAGGTTAGCATAGCTTCAAACTGTTGCTGCATTAGTTTTGCTTTTACTGCTGAGCACCATGGGGTAAAACCTTATTCTTTCTCAGAAAAAAACCATCTATATTGATATCAGAAAAGGGTGGGGGAAGAAAAATGACAGCCACTGGCCTGCCCTTTAACCTTTCTAACAGAGCTGGTGGCCGCAATGAAGCTTAATCAATGCAATGGAAGTGACATTTCGCAGTCAAATCAAATTAAATGGAAATGAAAGGAAAATCTGAGGTCCAACCTAAAGGCTGTTCCCTCTTGCACCGAGGTCATTGCCATGGTAACTAAATGCTACAAATGTGTAGAGTAAATCCTTAACAAATCTGTAGAAAGCATGTCCAATTGAATATGATAGTTCCTGTCACTGTACTTTGTACCTTTCTAAAAAAAAAAAAAGAGAGAAAATAAAACAAAACGCATCTTACAGCCTGTGCAGCAAAGAAGTTCTGCCAGAAACTACACAGCACAACAGCATGCTTAATCTTCCTGTTCTGCTTGGACGTAGAAAAACCGAACAGCTTTACTGTAAGACAGCAAGTGGGTAGCTACGGACAGAGACCATATTAAGCGAATTAGGGCATGCTGTGTTACATTTTTCAGTCTTGCTTCAACTGGAGGGCTGGTGGCTGCAAAAATTTTCCTGTATCACTGCAAATGCATTTAACCATGGCTGAGAGCAACTCCTAGCGCAGATTGCCAATGGCTTGGATCACCCTGCCCAGCCTCAGCACACACCTCCTTCACTCTATGCCTTTCTGTGAAGCAAGAGGATGATGCCTGAAATGGCAAAGTGCTGATCAGCCCTGTTGAAATAACGAAGGATGCTCCCACCTGCATGAGCACTGACCCTTGCAAGGGGGTTGCCCAGGGCTGGGAGCTCCAGCACAGAGCTCCTATCAGCTACACCTCGGCCTACTCATGGAAAAAGAAGACAACAGAAACCCAGTTTGTCCACTGTGCACCCTGGTGTCACATGCAGCTCTCATCCCCATTCTCTCTCCTCCAGTTCCAACCAATGTACGGGCAAAAGCCTCACCTCCACATGCCCCTGTAGAGAATTAGAGATAATTAGTGATCTCGACTGCCACTCACGACGCATATTTCACTCCTCAGCTTAACAGCTTCTGACAATGAAGGGCAATTTAAGAACCACGTCCAAATCGTACAGCCGCACATTCACACTGTTGAGTGCCCATTTTATCTTAATGTTTCCACCTGTGTGAGCAAAGAGAGCAGCAAAGGCACCAAGCAGAAAGTGGGATTCTACTTCCTCTCGCAAGACGTGGAAGACTTTGCGCAGCAAGCGCTGACCTTCCACAGACTTGTCATTTATCTGAGCCGCATAAGGTGGCAACCATTATCCTCTCCTTGAACGCAGTCAAGTTTTGATTCAGCTGTAGTGATGCAGTCATTGTGCATTACAGAAGATCTCAAGAGATTGCATGCCCTGGGCCAGCACAGGCTGGGAGTATTACGAATCTGATAGGAGGTGACATTTTCTACTCAAATACATACAGCCACAGGACATCACACACCTTCCTGCATGAATAGCAATACACACTAATGAACTAATTTCTAGGGGGAGATTGTTACTTCCCAAGTGGGTGGGGGAGGAGATGACTCTGCTACTTCAACCAGAAGGGACTGGGTTTTTCTTACAAGTTTTCGCTGCGTTTTCACCTTTTTCAAGCAGCACAACTTCACACGGCTACGACACACAGCACTGTCATAAATGGCAGGGGACAGGGAGCTGGGGGACATTTCCCACAAGGCACCCATGCAGGCACTGCAGAGCTAATAGGAAGGAGAGCTGCCCCTGCCAGGTCAGATGTGAGTGACCCTGCCTATATACAGCCCCACATCAGTCCTACAGAAGGGAATATGTTTTCCCTGAGTTTACTCAGAGAGGCATGGCACTTGCTCGGCACTGCTGGACTCTTTGGGCAGCCATGAGAAGAGTCGCTTTTTATCACACACAACAGTGATATTTACAGATCATTTCACATTGCCTTTACCCTTTAAGTGCTGCTGCATGCTCACTCACACATGCTTCCATTACTGGAAAACACAAAACTTGGCAGGCAGTCCAGACAAGCCGCTCATGTTCTAAGGGCAGGAGGACAAATCCCTAACATACACCCAAAGCTTTGGCTCTGAAATACAAGAGGCCAGGCAAAACTGTGTTTAAGCAACTACTTTTGTGGCCTTTCATGGTGAAATAAACACAACAAGTGCTTCAGAGCGCAGGTTGATCAGGAAAAAAGTAAATAAATTGACTTCTAGATAGAGGAGATCTCAGCACAAAGCTGCAGGTATAAGCACTGGCATGTAGAACTGTGTTTGACCCACGCAAGTGGTTTCCTCAACGTGTCAGTGTAAACCTCATGCATCTCTGTCACCCTAAACTTCAGAGCATTTCTCATTTGAAATCAAAGCATTCTCATAGCAGGCACCTGTGAAATGCAGCTGGGGTGGCTATTAGGACAGTGTCACTCACACACCATCAGAATATATTATCAGGGTGTAATACCATATTTAACCTAAGTCTTTAATGTTTGCTTTGGGTTAGAGAACACTACACAGGCTGTAAACAGCATGGAACATTACAGAACAGATCCAGGATCAAAAAGAGAGGAAATGGGAAAAGCAGTAACTGCATACAGAGATGAAACACTGGAAATAGAGACCAGGATGTCTAACAGAGGAATATCACTTTTACTCAGTCCTTCTTATCTGACAAAAAACCAAGGTCTTGCAGAAAACTGCAGCTAATGATTAGTCTTTCTGAATTGTTTAGAATGACACATAATACAGACATTGAACAAAACTGCGCCTTTGTGACAGAATCCAGAATTAATAACAAAATTTTTCTAAGCATATCCTGAATTTTTACATAAATGATCTGTAGAATCTTATTTAATGTCTTGGTTTTGGCTTCATGAATTAATGGAGTATTTAAAAAAGCACAATCTGCAATGTGATGGGCGATGACAAACAAGTAAGGATTCTGGAACTATCTTATGTATTTCTGCAATACTGTTTAATATTTTTTCATGCATTTCTTTTATACTATTTTTGAGATCTAACAACTGCTTTTAATAAGCAACTGTTACTGCAAACATATAATTATACTAGGCCACAATCCAGCAAAGCACTTAAGAGCACAGATTAAAGACACTGAAAACAATGGGATTATTCATGTGCTTAAGGTTAAGCATCTGCTGAAGAACTCCAATGGATCAAAGCCCCATTTCTATCACCTCTATGGAAAAAAATATTATATATGATAATTAAACGTAAAACATATGTAAATTAAGTGCCACATGAAAAATACACTTGCATCAATTTTTATAGCTCTGTACAATTTGTATTAATAGAATATTCCAGTTTACCAGTATGGAGAACTGATAATACCAGCCATTTCATCAAAAGGTAAAGAATTCTCTGAACTGAACAATTATGAAATTATTTGTCTTAAGAGACTTTTCTTCAAATACAGTCTCCTAACTAAGTAGATCATGGCATAAATGATAAAATAAGGAGACAGGAAACATCCATATCTTCACACTTCAAGCATTCACAAAGAAGCTTAATTAGTAAGCCTTGATTTTTATGAAAATAAATTTAATTTTATTAAAAGAGACCCACAAGTTATTCACATTTAATGTCTAATATGCTTATTTTTCTACATTTCTTCCTTGTTCTTTTCAATGGCCCATCTCTTGTTCTTGAATTAAGGTTGATATGGTCAAAAAAGTTCCAAATAAGACTACTGTTGTAAATTACTGTTTAATTTATAAATAACATTTTCAATCAATACACCAGTTTTTTCCATTTCATTTTGAAATACGTAGAAAACAATTAACTGATGAAGTTGAAAATTTTCCATTTAAATCTTTAGCCCTGAAAACAAATTTGTTATGCAAAGATAAATTAGTGTCTGAAAGTTTATTTTACCTGATGCTTCTCAGTGCTTTATAGTGCTAAAACAGGAAAAGAATGCTTTATTTTATTTCAATACATTGCTTCCACTGACTCAAATAAAAAACCTCTGTGAAAAGGCTTCTCCAAATTTTTTTCTTTTCTCTTTAATTTGGAAATGAAAAATGCAACAATTACCAAAAAAAAAAAAAAAAAAAAAAAAAAAGGAAAAAAACTAACATTTTTAGTACTGGCAATTTGTTTTCTTATCAACCTTCTGAAGTGCTTGGTTTTTTTCTTCTCTTTCTGTCCTCAAGTCAATACAGACTGTCTAGTCTGTGGAACTTCTTTATTAGCAATTACATTTTCCTCAGTTTTGCTGTATGAAATAGTGTATGGCTTAATATTCAAAAAACCATATGCAGAAGTACCAATTGTCTTGCATATTTAAATTAAACATCCACTTTATGAGAATTATAATCAAGAATTACACATAACACAAAGTTTTAAGTGAAAGCAAAACCTGTAAAATGATCTGATTATATCTTCTTGTAAAGAAATTTATGCCAGCTCACTGACTTTGCTTATGACTTGACTTCAATTTTGATTTTCCCTATGCAAATAAGGATTTCACTCGAATCCTTCAATAATGACCAACAGATAAAAAGGCATAGAAATAATGACATACCTGAATAATCAGCTACTTTTAGAAATTCTGGGTCAATTTAGGCCTTCCATCAGCATACAGAAAAAGTTAACATCAAAACGGTTAGCTAATGAAGCAACGGAAACTTCAGTGATGGGGATATATACAGTCATACAAAAGTAAGTTCCAGAAGATACACTGCAGTTCCCAGTTCTCCCGTGGTGAAAAGAGCAGATGATCTCCTGAGCAAAATCCAGCATTTAGCCAGTTTTAGTCACTGTTTCAACGACAATTAGAAGTTACAACACCAGATTAAAAAAAAAAAAAAACTTAAAATATTTGAAATGAACACCTTCTCTCCAATAAAACAGTAATAGAAAAAAAAAAAGAAGGCAAGCAAAACTCTTATAAAATGTCATTTCTTCCTTAAAACACCTTCTGGAACCGTTTGGACTGTTGTGGTGATCGCTCTTCACGTATATGAAGGAATAGCAGGAAGCAACAGAGGGGAAGAGATAGGGAACTGCCCTTACTCTCATTTTAAGGGATGACAACATCCAGTCTTCTCTCAAGGACGACGGCATTACAAAGTTTGTGACTGAAAATCCGAACGCAACCAGAGAAGTACATCTGAACTGTTTTGTGTACAACAGACAAATTGTTAAATTAACCAAAAAAAAAAAAAAAAAAAAAACAAAACAGAAAAAAAAAAGGGGAAACAGAAAAAAGGGATACAAAAGAGATGGAAACTTCTTCAGCAAGTTAAAGCACTCTTAATAAGTAACAACATGACATTAGTCATTAAGGAACAAGAACTCTAAATAATGCATTCAGAACCTATAGATCTAAACCAGAAGATAACAAAGCCTCATAAATCTGTTTGTTCATTAAGTTAAAAAAAGCTAGACTTTGTGTTGCTATCATGTCAGCTGGCACCAAACTGTACGCAATTTAGTGCAACTACAAAGTGAAACCCATAGTCTACAATGGCAGGGTTTTTGATCACGCTAATTAACAGCCATTTTGTTTAAAATAAACAGATACGACTCTAATTGCCTTTTTTACATAAGAAAGGGAAGATCTTAAAAGTGAAAGCACGCAAACGGGAAGATCAGACACTCGCCTTTCAGACTGATAAGCAAACTCTGTGTGAAATGAGCGCAAATGAAGTTTGAGACACTCTCTGGATTGACAGCAGGAGACAGCAAAGCAGGAGAATAGATGCTTTCTGGAGGTGAGCAGGCATGGCTACAGTTCAGTCCATTGGAAAAAAAACACTGTACTTTCTATCCTTGCTTCTTCCAGACTCCTCACCCTCTGAGCATCTGCCTCCAAGGAGGGAAGCTACATGCCTGGTCAGCCTAACCTTCATATTGAGGAAGGTCACAAAGCAGGTTGTCAAGTGAGATCACGCAGCACGTGCAGGACAACTAGGGAACCAGGCCCAGCTACCGTGGGCTCTTTCATGAAAGCCAGGTCTTGCTTAAACAACCTCATCACCTCCTATGACCAGGTAACTCACTTGGTAGATGCACAAAAGACTATGGATACAGTCTGCCTAGACTTCAGTAAAGTCATTGACACTGTCTGGACACCACTGTCCTGGAGAAAGTGGCAGCCCACAGCTTGGACAGATATGGTCTTTGCTGGGTAAAGAACTGGCTGGACAGCTGGGCCCAGAGAGCAGCAGTGAATGGAGTTAAATCCAGCTGGTAACTGGTCACATGTGGTGTTCCCCAGGAATCACTATTGGGGTTCAGTATCTTTACTGATTACCTGAAAGAAGGGATTGAGGGCATTCTCATTGAGTTTGCAGATGATATCAAGCTGGGAAGACACACTGATCTGCTTTAGAGTAGGAAGGCCCTACAAAGGGATGTGAACAGGCTGAGACACTGGGCTGAGGTTCAACAATACCAAGTGCCAGGTCCTGCACTTTGGCCACAACCACCCCAGGCAATGCTACAACCTCAAGGCACAGTGGATGCAAGACTGAGCAGAGCGAAAGGACCTGGGGTTATTAGTCAACAGCCAGCTGAACACGAGCCAGCAGTGTGCCCAGGTGGCCAAGAAGGCCAATGGAATTCTGGCTTGTATTAGAAATAGCATAATCAGCAGGACTAAGGAGGTGATCATTTCCCTGTACTCAGCTATGGTGAGGCTGGACCATGGGTTCTGTGTTCAGTTTTGGGCCCTCTCAGAAGAAAGATACTGAAAAATTCCTTCTCAGCAAGAGTGGTGATGCATTGGAACAGGCTGCCCAGAGAGGTGGTGGAGTCACTGCCCCTGCAGGTGATCAAGAAACATGGAGAGTAGCACTGAGGGTTATGGTTAGTGAATATGTTAAGAATAGGGTCACAGCTGGACTCAACAACTTCCTTTCCAACCTTAATGACTCTGATTTTAATTTTCTGCAGGGCCAAACACGCACCAGTGGCATCCCATTTTGTGACATCTTCACATGACTCAGTGAATTTAGCACAGAGTCTGAGAAATGAAGTTTAAAAAAAAAAAAAAGCCTACAAAAAAGGATCTCCAGCCATTGTCATTGGGCCTGAAATCCATCCTGGAGTTGCAATGAAAATAACGTGGGTTTGGTTTTGTTTGTTGTTTCTTTGTTTTTTTCCAATAATTAATGCAAAATGTCATGTGGTGTGGTATGGTACCCACATCACAGCTACTATCACACAGCAATGGTTGAAGTCTGAATCTTCATCTAGCTATCAGCTCTGTAAAAATGGACCACAGAAGCATCATGAAGAACCTACAGAAGCAGGTTACTAGAAGCAGGTTTTTAGACAAATCCCAATAACTCCTTTTCAAACAGAGCTTACAAAAATCACTTATTTGCATGAAAACACATACCATTGCAGAGTAAGGCAACAAAGCAAAAACATTCTCATTACATGAAAAAAAAAATAAAATAAAATTCAAGCTGCAAGCAAGAAAACCACAATTCAGAAACACTTCCCTCCAATTCAAGTGTTTCATGTCCCCACACTCTTCTTAGTAAGTCCTCCAGCACAGCAAGATGCAGCACACTCAGAATCATAAACCACATGCTCTGACCCACCTCTGACTTCCACAGAATTTCAGATATAAGACCAAGGGCCTTCGGGTCACTAGAGAGCACATTCCTATCTTATTCAAATGTCATTTAAAATTTCAGGATCACAGTCCATTGTTTTCCACTTAGCACTGCAGGCTTTTATATCATCGTGGTAATGCTATAGCAGAAGGCAGGATTTTTACAGGAGCTGATCATAAGATGGCATCAGCTCTCAGTGAAATAAGAGTCTATGAAAAGCCTCATAATTCTCATGCTACCTGATGAGTGAACTTCTTCAGCTTTCCCCAGTCTTATTATGTAAAACGTGTGTCATATGTAAAACAAAGGACCCAAAGACTTGCATTGGACTCACAATATTCTTTTGGATACTAAAGATGTAACAGGTGCTGGTCACATGATGAATGTTCTGCTGAAAGAAATCTATATTCTACAGTGTGAAATATGGTACAGAACTGACAGAAGAGTCTACATCTTGCTCAGTAACCAACCCTGTGCTTAGTGCTGACCCTACCTAAGTGGTTATGGGTACTCAGGGAAGCACAGCAAAGCCCAGGCACAGATCTGCAGGGTACAGTTAACAAAAAACTCCAGTGAGACACCACAGCAGCATCCAAGTACAAAGAGTTTCCTGTTTTCTGCTGAAACTGGAAAGCAAAAATTATCCTACATACATTTCTCAGAACTCAGCTTTCCAAAAATCAGTTGAAATGGAACATTTTCAGTCAAATTTAATGATAACAACATCAGAGAATAACTTCTTCACAAGTGCAATCTCTTTGGCCTTCAAATATTTTGTTAATATAACTGCAAACATCACACATTCTCCATCAAAAACAAGCATCAGTATATACTTTAGGGGAATTTCATTACTACCAAAATAGTACGATGTATTGTGCTGCAGGCTGGGAATCTCAGACCGAATGACTTCAGCGTTCAGATCAGCAGCTACAACAGACTACAGCTGGGCTAATTCAATTTAGAAGAGGCCATATCATTGGTTTTCAAACATTAAAAACCCATACTGCCATAAAACAGCAATGGTGTTGTTGCCTGAAAAAGAACAGACAAAGATAGAGCAGCTTTCCAAGAACTACAAGCCAAAGCCACCAAAATATGCCTACAAGAATTATGCTGTGGGAAATAAGATATGAAAAGGAAAATACGTCAGAAAAGCTGGATAGCAGCAGTAGCCTACTGCTAGCATCATGTCAGCAGCCACATCAGATAGCAGCAAGTGATATATGTGCAGCAGTATTATCAGCTCACTGTGGATAAGGGATATGTTTACAATCAGTCCACACTTACATATCACCAGGTGTTGGTTTTTTTTTTGCTGATTTTTAATGGTGGCAATTACTTTAGTAACATGCCTGGTAAAATCTGCCATGACTTTTGTACCAAAAGATTACTCACATAGGGAAACAATAATTTGGCTTTCTTCTGGTCTGTATGAAAATTATTTCAAACAGCTAAAATTACAACCACAGCTGTTAATTTTCAAAAGTAGCTGTTTGACTTCTGAATCCAGAACCTATTAACTTCACAATTTGAGTTTAGTTCCTCATGCCTAAGTCATATCAGACAAATATCTATTTATATTCCATCAAGTTTTAGCTCTTCAAAACAATCTCAGTATTTCGCATTACCTAAAACAACAATTTTAGCAGAAAGAATCAAAGCCCAAAGAATAAACACAATTTAAATCTAAACTCTCACGTATTCCCTCCTCCATTCCTGCCCCCACTCCACACTCCTGTCTTCTAGGAGATGTTTTAAGGGACAGTTCTGCACTAAAAATAGATGTTAAATTCTAACTACTACTCCTGCCCTCCTATTAGTTAAGTTGGTAGCAAAGCTTTCAGCAACATTTTTACACAGCACAACACAACAGATGATGTAAACAACTTTCCTTCAATGATCTGACTGCCCTTGTTAATTATCAGGCTCCTTCCAGAAGAAACATTCAAGTAACCTACCAACAAAATTATTTTTAAGAACTTTAGAATTGAAGCCCCAAGTAGCACTTCACTGTAATTCTGTCTTAGGAACTCTCGCTAAAACCAAGTAAAAACTTACCTTATTAAGAACAGCAGCAATAACTGGGAATAAAATCACAAGTAGGATGAGAGTAAGACAAACTAGAGGCAATAAATAAGCAACAACGAATATCACAGTGTGGTGATGTGGTTTTTAACCAAAAGAATTCTTAAAGCAGCAGCAGAAATGCTCTTTGGCTACTTACAAAAGAGACTGTATAAACACACTTGGAACATTGCAGAAATTTCATATGCTGGAATTTGGAAGCCCTATAGAATACCAGTGGATCTTTCATATTTAGTTTTTCTCCATTGGAAAAGATTTTGGTTTTAGTTTTCATCCAAACCCCAAAGTAATAAATTGTGTTTTCAATTCTAATACCTAAATAAGAGCACTTTATTGAATGCAGAACAGCAAATGCTATTTTATGTGACTATGGCATTGTCCCTGTCAAGTTTTACATCATGACTTGCAGGACTGTGCCTATTTTTTGTAACGGCCATTTTCATACAGTGCTTGAATAAATCCATCTGGATGACAAACTCTTCACAGTACCGTCTCAAGAAAAGGAATAAAACTAAATTAGTGCACCAATTTCTGTCATGAGGAAAACCAATTTTCATACCAGAAATACAGCCGGATGATTACTGAGCCATGATGATCTATAACATGTAAGTTATTAGTGCAGAGAGAAGTGAAGGAACGATACCTCCCATCTATCCAGCCTCCACATCCCGTATTCTGCATTCATCAACAGAAGTACCTGAGTAATGCTACGGCACAAAGCCAAGACATGCACTGTCACTAGTTATGGCCCTGCAGCAGAGAACAACCCTGCACAGACTCAAAAAAAGACCACGCCATCCTTGTTGGATCATATGAGCACCACCACATGGCATTAAGCATACAACCAGCCAAAAGGAACCTATCCACAGCAGTGATTGAGCTCCTTCTTCACATCTTACTAACCCTGCATCTCTGCATTGCCACTTACATTGCTGGTGGAAGTATACCTTATTGTACTGGCAATATTTGCTATCATTAATGCACATTCTTCAGATACACCACCCATGCTGTATTTTCCAGCAAGCATGAGCTTTTGACAAAAGGACAGAAGAAAAGAAGCAGTGAGCTTCATATTAAATTCTTTCACTGTAACAGGGGCAGAACTGGAACAGCACATTCCATTTGCAAGTAAGGCATGCAGACCAGGGAGTTACGGAAGGGGCAATTTCATTGTAAATCCTCTACTGAGGTTACTTTCCAGCTCATGATTGCTTAGTGAGCAGGCATTTTTCAGAAGAACAATTCGAAATAGTCTTCCATGAATCCCTTTGAAGACATCTTACGCTGCAGAGCAGTGTCCTATTGTAGCTGCACTCAGAAGCTCACATGCAGTACACAGAGAAAAAGGAACAACAAAAACATATTTATGGTAGCTGGATTCAGGAAAAAAAAGTATCACTGAATCAGACCCAAACTGTAAAAATAAGTTTAAATCACTCACAATTTTCCTTAGCTTTCAATGTTCTGAATTTCTAATACAACACTCACTAGATTCCTCTCCACTGAGCTAACTAAAACAGCACCACTACAGCAGCTTTTGCTCAGTGTCCTTTCCACTTCATGTTCTCTCCAGCAGTTTGAATTACTTGAATATTGGTCTCCTGCTTTCCTGGAGATGTGGCTCTTAGTAAGTCAAGTTCAGTATGGAATTTTTCCTCCCATCATTCAGGCAAGTGAAAAAAAATCTGAAAATGGAATTGCTTCTGTAAGCTGTTCTTTTCTGAAGAAAATAAAAAAAAGAAAAAAATCAAAGTACATAGTCAAGGAAATGTTCTTTGCCAAGAATATGTCTTTGGGGCCTCATCTAGCATCACAGGTGGCTTTAAGAGAGACTTTGGACAAAATACTATATTTTTAGTGAAGAACAACAGGTTTAGCCCTGGGTTTTTCTGTTCATTGCAACTATGTAATTTTTTCCTCAAATGAAGAATACTTATCCCTCTTACTCATATCATTTGGATGAGAATGCCTAAACATTTTGGCATTTCAGATATTCATCATTTGGTTTAAAAAAAACTGAAACACAAACAAGAAGATTTATACCCGTAGTCCTTAGAACACACCATAATGCCACATAATTAGCTTTTATTCTTTTTTATTTTTATAGTTTTATTCTATAGTTTCAGGACCTCTGCCTCACACAAAATAACCTCACTAAAATTACAAACGCCAAAATAACACATCTGTCAGTGTGTGTAAATGGACATATATACACTTGTATGTATGTACTGACAGAAATGCACATACTATGCACACACACAGGTTTCTGGACCACTGTCCCACGAGACATTCACCAATTTCAGAAGCTGATTTAGTTTTTAAAGATTTGTTAAGAGGCGTAATCACAGTGCTCTGACATTCACCTGAACAGCACTCAGGCAAATTGAAAACTCATTCTTAACTCATTCTCTTCTTTGAAGAGAACCTGAACATACAACATAGGAGGAGACTCCAGCACATGGAATCACTCAGTGTGGAGACCAATTTAATTTCCATACTTTCACCATACATGAAGCAATAAGAAAAGGCACTGACTTTTCAGTAGTGCTTCCTCAATACCATTCTGGCTACACAGAACGGCAAAATACCCAAGCTCTACAGACTGCTCTTTCTCCTGATCTCATTCCAGGGCACAATATGCATTGTATTAAAAAAATACATATATTTTAGGCTAAAAATTACTGATTGCAATTATATATTCATCTCCCGGGTTGTAGAATTTTCATAGTGCTTCATCTCTAAAAACACAGCCACTTCTGGAGAGGAATCCAGGAGCTGATCAACAGCACACAACAGTGTTACAGCACAGTTCACAGCAAGAAATTAACACATTAGCTATAATTAAAAAAAAAATATTCACCAACTGAAGAGACTCTAAGTCTACGCCCTCATCTCTGAAAACACAAGAGGCCTTAAAAGTAAGCATCCTGAGAAAGATAAAACACAGCCCACTTTATCTCCTAAGGCTCTATGCCAGCAACGCTATGTGACCTCAGCATAGCCTCCAACAGCATTTACGTGCACCTAAGAATGACGCTCCATGTTCTGCCCTTGAACATGCACATGCAGCTCCCACTGAAGCCAATGGCAGCTGCTTCGGCACAGCTGAGGGCAGAATTCAACCTTCTGCACTGCTCATTATCAGAGAGATGAAGGAAGCTCTTTGAAAACTCAGTGTTCAGAGTGTTGAAATCACGCAAGAAAAAGTTCCTCCCCCTGAGAGACTCCCCAACAAAAATGAGAACTACAAAACTCACAGTTTAGTCATTTTAATGGTGTTTCTGCAAGAGAAGAACATCAAAAGGAAGCTGCAGTGTCCATGTAGTTCATACTCTAGAAGTGTAACACATAATGCTGCACTCTATATGCTTACACATACACATATGTACGCATAAGTATTCTTCTGAGTGGGAGACATATTCAACATGCTAACACAGCCTGAACTCTAGAATTACTTAGAATTACTGACACTCATAGGCTTACTTCAGACCCTTAATGCACTCAAGCACCACTTATTGTAGGCAGTATTACAGTGCACCATTTGCAAAAAAACAAACAAAAAAAAGAACAGCTTTTTCTTCTTCTCATTCAAAACACGAAGAGCTAAAAATCTTTCTTCTGTCTTCTCTTTCTCCCTGTACTTATTCACTGTATTCACTTACTAATTACTTTTACTAAGTCTAAAGGGATGGTAGCCTCTTACAACTCAGCTGCTGTTAATCAAGAACAGCAGGGCAAATGAGGTGTAAAAACACAGATGTTGCGATACCTTCATGCATGTTTTAGCCCACAAGAGACATCACTAAGAATTACATGGTGTACACAAGCCATGCAACTGGTTCCTTCTTTATGCTTGCTCATTGCTAACCAGCATCTCCCGCACCTGGAGTACAGGGCCATGATCTCTCCACCTCCAGAAAGCCCTACACTGTCTCCTTTGAGAGTACAGAAAACAGGCAAGGGGCAGGAGCTGCACATAAGCCAGAAGTGAGGGCCCCTGGCAAAACCTTGCAGCCAGGGCTTTCCTCCATGACGGTGCATACAATGCACACCTGTCAGAGAACACAGTGTGACAAACGCTCCTCCACCAAGCCTCCTTATTCCTGTCTGCAGTGGCAGTGCTACACTGCAGGGGCACACTGGTCTATTCCTTTCAACACTGTTAAATTTATTTTAAATGGTATGCAAGTGGTATTTGGAGAACAGCAGTAAATGCTAACCGGTAGTATCAAATATTGTGACACCACATCACTCTTATTCACTTCAAACACTGTCCACAAATCAGCACAGGGCATGACATCAAGTTACTAAGTTTCACTGAAGCTTGTAGAACTAATATGATTTATATTAATTATGGATCTGGGTTTTTATTTTCCATTTCAATTATTAGCAAATGGTATTTCAGCTGTCAACATGAGGATAGCAGTAACACTAATTGTGATGCAATGGAAAGCAAAGCAACAACAGCAGAGCAACAAGGTACTAGACTACAAGAAACGAGAATTTGCCCAAATACAGCACAGAAATAAAGCAAAGAAGCTACTTACATTTGGAAGGCCTCAGATATACAGGAAACTCCAGCAACATACCATCACCTCCACTGCCAACCCTTAAATGAGCTCTGGGAAGGGATGGATCTTGCCTCCACCCCTTCTAATCATTCAGGTGCACTGCATGCACCTGAGCTGGTCCTGCCTTCCCACCAGGTGCTCAATCACTGGTTCAAGCCATGACTCAGAAATTCCACAACACTAGTGTACTCAGAATTGACTGAGTGGTGGTCTGTTGTCTGTAAACTAACATTAGGGTGTAGAAATAACACCCCTTTGAAGCATACCACAAGTTTTGAATGAATTTTGAAGATTTTTCTCTTATACCAGGTAATCAGTGTATTTATTTCTCTACCAGCAACTGCTTAGGCAGGCCCCATGCTCAATGGAAAGCTTTTAAAAGGCATGCTCCTGATCTCCAGGACTTCTCTGGTATGTCCTCTCCACTGCAAAGTTTTACGTACTCAGAAATAAAATTTAGGTAACTATAACAATGGACACCAGGCCCAGAATCTTCAGTGCTCAATACCACTATTTTAAGCAAGGTTCTTGGAGGGGTCTGCACAGGCACTTAGACAAGGCTAAGATCTTCGATTCCTCTCTGTGCTCAAGAGTTCCATTGTACACCATCACTCCTGTGCCTGGAGTGATGAAGACTCCATGCCTGAACACATGCTTCTCAAATCCAGCCTCAGCACCAATGCCAGATTCCACTCACAAGCAGGCCAAATTTAAGAACTGCAAATATCAGCCAAGGAGAGCTGAATGCCTTCAAGTTAGAACACTGTTAGCATATGTTGGCAAAGTTTCTATCTTCTCAACGTATAAAAATTGTGCTGATTTATCTGTACCAATTGAGTGAAAGATACAAATTCCAGTATGTCCACTGATCTATTGCTCACCTTCCTGTGAGTGCAGAAATGATTTTGTTCACACAACTGTCTCCAGGCCAGCATACCACATCTGTAAGCTCAGTTTGTACAACCCCCCCATAGCACTAATAATTTTAGTCCACTAATAATTTTAGTAGCTCTCATGCTGCATAACCATACACGTTTATCTAGAATTGCAATACAAATATGAAAGCCACGCATATCTTAAGCATATTGGAGAACTGGGCTGTGTTATGGGTAAGGAGTCAGAGTGAATCTGTGCATGGTCCATTTCACTACCTTCCCCTCAAGTTCTTCTTCGAGAAGGAGCAGTTCCTCTTCATTTCCTTAATGACATTTTTCTCTGGACAGAAGTCCATCGCCCCTCTCCTACCTTGCCCTCTTGCTCATTTCTTGAAACAAAGACACAAGTTTCCAGTAAGCCCAGAGCAGAAGGGGCATGTGTGAGCCTGGCTCGCACTCTTCAACTTCCCGTTTCAGTGCAGATTCTTGCAGGGCTATTCTGGGACTGCCAGAGCAGTGCAGCAGAAAATCATCAAATGTTCAGGGGAATCCCCTTCTGACACTTTTATTATTCTGACAAAAAGATTAGCGATGGTGTGCCTTAGACACAGCAGGGCAGCAAGGTGTTCTCTATTTTAAGTAAAGGGAGGAAATGAGTAATAGATTTCCTCTGCAGCCAAACTGGGGCTTCAGCCTGCCTGGCTGAAAGAGCTTCAGCCTCTCAGATCTTACCTTTGTGCTAAATGAGGAACAGCAACAATTCCCCACTACTAAAATTAAAAACCATTTGTGACCTGTGAACAGTATTCTGTATCTCAGTAAGGAGCAGCCTGACCTGGCCAGCTGGGAATGAGACACAAAGAAGGGTTTATACACGGTGAGGACAAGGCTCCATCGCTCTCACATGCGACACTGACTTGTTTTCTCTAGCCATTCCCACCATTATTAAAGCCAGCTCTGTTCCCCCCCAGTGGTAGAAATCATGGGATTGCTTATACATGTAGCTTTGTTCACAACAGGGCCAGATGCCCTTGTGATAAAATCCCCACACAGCCACCTGTGCTGTGTTTACATTAGGCCGCCTCCTGCCACTACTCCCACTGATGAAGCTACACAACTGTTAATAAAGTTTTAGGGGGGGGGGGGGGGCGCAAGATGTTTTTGCAGACAAAGCAGCTGTTAGCTCCTGGCACCAGCTCATGTTTAAGGCTCTTCTTCACCTGGATAAGAGTAGCCCAGATTCTGTGCAAGTTTAATCTTTAAGCAGTAGTGACAGTGTTTTTGCTGAAGAGCCCTACTAGTTTATTTCTGTAGGCTAGACTTTCTACTGCAACTTTACAGAAGCAGATACCTGCCAGCCAACATGACATTCTCCTACACAGAAAGGCCATTCTGAAAGCTCTGTAGTTCCTGCCATACACTTCTGTGCTTTTGGAGGTCCTCATTGCCTTTCTGATTTAGCACTACACTTAAACCAGGCAATGAGACCAGGTAGTATTACTGTGATGTTATCTACTTCCAATTTGGTCTCTTCAATAGAAATGCTTTTTTTTCTGTTTAAGCTAAATATATATATATATATATATATATATATATATAAATAAAAAAATACAAAACCTGAGAAACTCATTAAGCCAATTAGTATTCTGAGTTACTTCCTCTCAGAAGTGCAGTTTCACTTTCCAACCTCTGTATTCAAGGTGACAGTCCCATTTTCCACACTCATTCTATTTAATCCTGTGCTGGCACAACCAAGTTGTGGCTGCAAGAACCAGATTTGTCTTATGTTCCTCAGAGCATAAACTCACGCTGGAGAACTGAGCTCCCTTTTCTCCTGAGTGCTCATACTGGATTTACTTTCTTGCTTCTGACTTCCTTTTCCTCAAACTCAAGATTTTGAGGCACTTCCAGTATTTCTACCGAACAAGTGTCATCAACTTTCAGTTTCTTCCCACAATCAACGAAACTCCTGAAGCCTCTCAATGAACTTAAATCTTCTGACTCATAAAATTCCAACCTACCATTCTACTACTGCTGTTCTCAACTCCAGCTTACTCTAAGTACACCAACTGTACACCAAATAATTCACTCAGTAGGTGTATAATCAAAGAATATTAGGATGCTATAATCACAAAATAAACAAGAGAGTTTGGCAAAGCAGATTACGATAACAAAAGAGAATAAATAGAAGGCTTAACCCTATCCTGGGCTCACTCACAAAAAAACCAGCAGATCTCCAGAAGAGATCTCTCCCCACTGGTAGCCAGCTCTTCAATAGGTCTAGGAGGGGTGCAGCCAGGCTCCAACCCATTCTGGCAGCACAGGTGAGTTGCCTTCACCTGTGCTCCTCTGGCTGACTCATGGCTCGCCTCAGGTGATCAATCAGAGGTTCAGGCCCTGACTTCGCAGTTCCCATACAGTAAGTCACAGAAGTCCAACAACCCTAGCTGTGTTCCATGTTTTTGGTTCTCATCTTTCATAGACATCTTAGAAATTTAATAAACTAGGAGAAAGATCACTCACGTTAATCTACCCTGTATAACTGCTTTGTCTTACACTAACTGTTCAGTCTAGTTAAATAAGAAAATATAGTCATATGCGTCACATCCCAGAACTATTCCCAGCAAAGCATTCTGTATCCATAGCCATGAAGCAGGGCAAAGGGCCATGCCGTGGTCAGTTACGTGGCTTCTGGCTGCCAGGGGCATAATGCAGACTACTTGGCCAGAGGACCGAGAGCAAAGGCACATTTACCACTTTGCACATATACAAACACATTGGGACTCCGCTAAATTTACAAACTGGGGCTATGTACACACTTTGCTCTGCTCTGAATGACTAACGCGATTCTACAGTAGCAATGGAGAAACAGTCCTCTGCAGATAGCAATACTTTATAACCAGCATTTCACTATTTACCTACGGTCTATTTCCTGCAGAAGAAGAGAATTTTCATTCATCTCGTGTTCCTCCTCAGCAACTCCCTCCTGCCCTCTTTCAGCTTCTCACATGCTTGATGTATACCTGATTCACACTGCCCGTACTCCTGTGTTTTTTCTTTTTCCTCAGGATTCTTGATACCGCTGTTTGGTTTTAAATACTCAGCCACTTGGATATTTCTGAGAATTACCTCTTCTTGCACTAGCAATGCTATTCCTTGTGTCAGCTTCCTAGAGCTTAAACTTCTGTGGATCCTGCTGCTCTAGGTCTGCTCAGAGGTTGAGCTGCCAGCCTATTATTTTTTATAGTACTTGAAAGAGATATCTGCTCCCCAAATTGACGTACAGAAGGAAACATGTCTTTTGCCTCCAAGATTTCATTTATAAATCAAACTTATAAATGTGTCTGCCATGCCTCCACCAATGTTTCTTTATTTATTACTCATATATGAAAATGAATTTCAATATGCAGGACTTCAGCTCTGTTTAAAACTTCCATAAACTTTTCTTAAATAGAATGAATACAGTTTTTACCTAGTGTTACCCAGAACAACCAACTAAAATTGAGAGTTTGAAATAACTCATTAGTGACCTATAAGAATGCAAGATTTCCAGGTTTATAAGTAATATCACAGAGACAGAAATATGAATTTAATGAAAAGATATTCAAATGCAAATAACATGTTCTGTAAAAAATGATTCCTAAGAACAAGAACTTATGACACAGAGACCCCAAACTCAATACCACTTATTTGTTCAAGTAAGAACAGAACAGAATAACCCTTGAAATACCTGGCACAGACTTCATTTTCACTAATTCAGCTGCAAAATATAAATGACATTAGCAAATTGGGCTTAGGATTACGGCCCAGTATGTCATTAAAAGACAACTGACCAACACAGGAGCACTGGTTTGATGTGGCTGTGGGGTGCTAATAAGAACAATGACACGCTTTCTGCTTGACTGCTGCTGGACCATTGACATAATAGTCAAACACCACATCCCTCTCAGTATACAGCACTGGTAGAGAAAAAAATGAAAGAGTAAAGAGGAGCGAAAGCAGGGATCATTTTAATTTTCCCTCGTATTATTTTCTTGTAAAAGAGAAATTTGCATAGCTGTGTCTCCACTTCAAAGAGCTCATCTGAAAATCCACATCTAAAACTCATTTAAAAAAGAAAGTTAGAAGTTACCAGTGAAGCAGAAATCCTCAGTCTCACCACCACGCTGGTGTCATTTCCCCATTTGTACTGCTGACCCAGGTCTGCCTTTTTTTTTTTTTTTTTAATAAACCTTTCCCCTGCTCACACAGAGAATGCTTGACTGTGGTTGCTAGTCAGACATATCCTCAAGGCTCCTAGTGTTGTTCTATAAAAGGATGAACAATCAAAAGACAGATCAGCAAAACCCACCTCAGGAGTTACCCGAGGGCCAATAAGATGACTATCCTGCTTTAACTGATTAATTTTCAGTAAAAATTAAAAAAAAAACAAATGCGAGACTGAAAATTGCTAGAAGGAATTTTCAGTTTCTAATAGTCTTGTCTACTAAACAAATGGAACCCAGGCTTCCTAAACCAGGGCCCAGGCACATACAGTTGTAATGTCTCAAGAAAATTCACTCAAAAAGCCTTTTAAGGGCAAATTCTCTCTTGAGGCCAAAGACCAGAATGAAAAGCAGACCCAACTTTCATCATTTCTTATCACAAGTCTAGCAAGATCGAGTCTTTTCCTCAACTCTTTAGCTTCGAGTGTCACCTGATTGTATGGGAGTATCAGTTTCCATTAAAAGAAACAAAATTGCCAATGACCTCTGAGTGTTTGTAGGACTAACGCTGTAGTTCATACCAAGTTTTTAAGCAATAAGGGCCTTGTGTTGTCCCTTCAGAAGTAGGATGACATGAAAGTTTAGATATTACTAAGGTCGTGTTTTTCAAAAGTATTTTCTTCAGTTCCACTAGCTTTTACACTGCTGTATTTTTCTCCTGTGTTTAAGTACAGAATCTTGAGCAGCCAGAAACATTAGAATTCCTAAAAACAGATATCTTATTCTCCTTTCCAAAATTAGAAATATACAGTATTTCTCAGGGAAAAGGAGAAATAAAGTATTCACTGAAATCAAGGTGGAGTGTCCTATTTTTGCCCTTTTAGTAAGCCATTTTCCCTCTTGACTTCCTCTTCTTCATATCCTTAATCCTCACTTTCTTAATCTTATTTTTACTCTAGGAAGTAACTGTCACCAATACACTGTCCAACTCTTTTCAGTCCTCACTCATTTTCAATTCATCCCTTGATTCCTTCCACTTTAAGGTCCTTCTCCCCAGCTCAGCTTTCCCCTAATAAAACTGCCTTACAGCAGCACATTTCTCCAGCTCTACTTAAGTCGCACTTCAATGATCATAAAAGGACATAAACATATAAGGAAAAAGTGAGATTATTACAGCTGATGATTAAAAACAAGGACAACCAATTTATGTATAAAACCAGATTCAGCTAGAAATCTAATCGAAAAAGAAGAAATAAAAATTTCTGGAGATGCAAAAAATGCTATTGCAACTCCAAGTATTTCATTATTTCATTTCCAAAGGCTTTTCTTATAAGTTCTTTACTAACCTATTCAGTAAGTTTGCAAAAGATAGAAGATCCTCAACACAAAGCTTTCAATTTTGGTTCTGCTAAATAACTTCTGCTCAGCTGAAACAAATGATTTCTCCTTTCCAACCCCCTCAAAAATCCTCCTCCAAAATATTTTTATCTGGTGTGAAACAACTATAATCCTCAACTAATCAGCAAACTGAAAAATCTACCTTTCCATAAAGTGTCCCGGATTTCTTTAGGGTGAAGAGCCCTGTATCAACCCTAGAAATAATTAACCAGAATTTCAGGAATGTCAAACAAGCCTCCACATTACACGTTAGATCATTCCAGCCTCTAAGCCCTACTAATATTAAGGGAACTCATTCTGTGACTGACAATTCATTCTTCTTTTTCTAAGCAGTTCCTGACAACATTCAATGCCATCCTTTCATCATCTGTTTTCCTACTACTAACATCTCCCTTCTTCAAGGTATTACCTGAGTGGCAGCGACATCCTCTATGTCTTCTTCTTGACAGAAACTTTACTCAGCTCCTCATAAGCATCTAATGCTTCCCTCCTTTCTCCACTACTTTAGGAAAGCAGCAGCACTGCACTGGACAGCTGATACACTCATCTCTTTTCTCCTTTTCTCTCTCAAGGTGCTCTTCCCTTCCATGTGCATACTGCAGACTTCTCTTCCTTGCACTTCACTGCCTTGAGAAGAGAGTTGAGATGACCAAGTCACAGTCTGAACATCCCTAGCAGACTACCTGGTGTTCTCATCCTCAGACAACTTATGACACATCTTCTGGTCCTTCAGTGAGTTAACAGTTTCATAACAACACAGCTTGGAAACCTAACTCTGAAATAAAAATCGAGCACAAGGATGATGCCAGCCCTTCATTTTCCAGAACAGAAGTCAGCATGCTCATGTCCATACCACCTACCTTAAATGATGTAAATCAAGAAAATGTTGTCTTTTATTTCCAATCTCACAGATCATTTTATATGATGCCAAAACTCTGCCCAGCACCAGATCTGAACTGTCTGCTCATTTGACTCCCTTCCCTTTGCTCTTACAGTAGACACACATTACGATGCTTGTTCGCTATCCCCCCCTTCACATACACACTTCATCCAGCTCACTTTGAGCAACGTGTACAAAATGCTATCCCCGAACAAAAAAAAAAAAATTACTGTATAGTTAGATTTAACACTGTATATTAGCAATCCCATAAATGGCAAATAAATAACTTATATAATTAAAGCATGAAAATGCAGTCCTTTGCGTGAAAGAAAGAAGGTAAGATTTCTAATTGAAAATTAAGGCAAGAAGCATGATAATAGCAAAGTATATTTATTATGTTAACATACCATTTGTCTTCTAGGCAAGTTACTAAAGGTCATTTGTTCTTCATGGCAAGTGTTGAAAATAGTTTATGTTGTGGGTCTAACTTAAAGGAACAATGTCAAAACCCTCAGGCCCAAGACGACCTTTTTATGCCAACACTGAGATCTAAATCTCTTACTGAGGATAGTGGTGATGTTTGCATTTCACTCTCCCCCCTCCTCTCAGCCCCCTCCTTTCCAAATGCAATAGCTCACCCTACCCATGACACTCAACATGAAAGACAAGCAGCTTGCCCTCCAAGCAACTGAAAGGTAGTGCCTTGTGAGAGGGTGAAAAAAAGGGAGGGAAGATGTCAGAGCCACCCCTGTCTCCTGGAAGGAAAGGAGCAGATGCTACTGTGTGCTCTAGAAGACAGGACACAGCGGGGCAGATAGTTATCATTTTCAAAACCTACAACAATGCTGTCTTGCCTAAACAGAGCTTCTTGGGGTCACATGCAGGTGCTTCTTTCAGAAGAGCCTAGCTGCATCTGGGGGAGGGTTGGTGCTGCTGGGGTACTGCCAGTGAAATCAAAATCACATGCATATGTCAGACACACAGATGTGTAGATTGATTGGAAACTAAAGTGTAATGCATTGAATGGCTGCAGACTGGCAAAACACCTGAGTGTCACTTAGTAATTTAAAACAGCCCACCTCTGCTAGTGCCCAGATGCTCTCCCTTAGGTGCCAGAACAGCATCAGTGCAGTGATCCTGTTCAGTGATTCTTGCTGTTATCACACTACCAAGACTCTTCAGTCAAAGCATACTGTGAGCTCCTGCAGATGTGGGACACAACTAGACACAAGACAGCACTTCGGAGAAGAATCAAGGGTACATGCATCATGGAATCATGAACACTTTTTCAGTTCAAAGGAAACAATTCCATTGCATTGGGCGATGCTGTTCTGACCATGTAGAACAAAGGGTGCAGTTTGGGACATACGATGCATCAACTACACGACATGCATGTGAGTGCAGGGAACATGCCACCGTGCTCCAATGCCAGATACCTGACAAGGAGTTCCACATAAAAGATGAGTATTTTACAGACTGAATCCCAAAAGGTGCACATTTCCAGTGTACTAATGCTGAGCAGGCGCAGTAGAACCTTTCAGAAGGCACTCAGCACTTTACAGGATTTAAATGCGAAAGCCTAAAAAGGCAAAGCTCATTTTCCTGAATTCCCAGCTCTGGCTGCCATTTGTGACAGACTTCACACATTTTTGTGCTGCCCTGTCACATTTGGGTGGCAAAGAATGGCAAAGTAGAGATGCCGTGACAAGTAGATAAGACATGTTTTTCCTCTTTAGTGTTCTTAGGTTCAGATTTCTCTTCAACAACTAGAGGAAGACAAAAAACCCCTGGGGCAGACAAAACCAGTTTAAGAGTTTAGTTACTTGGTAATTGTTAAAAGGATTTAAAAAAATAAAAAGTTTGTGAAATACAGATCAACCTTGGCCTTTCTAAGTGGAGAATATCACACATGTAGACTAAAGAAATAAATGAATACATATATTAGAATGTGCCTGTGCATACTTTCATACAGAGACCATATGAGTTAAATTCTTTATTAGATGCACGAACTACCTTATAGACTTTTCTGGATACCTATGTAGATGTGATTCCTGTTTTGATTTTGGTGGTGGGTGTGAAAGTTACAAGAGAATTACGCAGCTCACAGATGGAGAATCTCCCAGGGCCTCCATTGCTTCTACAAGTCAATCATCAGATTCAACAGTTTTCTTTTGATTGGGCTGGCTCACAAATACATGAAATACTGCCTCTTAAAATACTTCATATGAACGAACATACAATTAAGTTTACAACTAAGTAAAACTTAACTGTATGTTCATTCATATGCACATACCGTCTACTGTGTTCTTTCTTCAATATATGTAGTTTAATTAGTCAAAATTAATTATCCACAAAACAAGATGTAAAGTACTACTCAGACACATAGCAGGCTTTCCTTTAATGGGCTAACAGACTTTGATAAATTCTGTCCTATACAGCTGTAGTTAACACCAAGCATCTAATAGTAACTCTGACCTTAATCAAGCTTCAGTATGGAAATTTTCTTCCATCTTAATCTCCTGTGTCTGTTTCAAAGCAGAATGTCCAAGTCAACCTATTTCCAGCTCTAGGGTTTATCTTAAACTTGAGTATTAAGCATTCTATTTAAAATCTGGACTCCTTTGAATTTCACAGGAAATACCCGACTGACTTCAACAGCACGAAGATTTTTACCATGGAGAACTGCCTGGAATTCAGCTTGCAAAGGTGAAACAACAAAGCAATAAAGAGTATGAATCAACTCCCCCCAAATCAACAGAAAGTCTCCTATTCATATCAATGGAGAAGATTGGCCTTCAAGTCCGTCTTGGCAGAGCTAGGAGCCATACCCTCACAGATAGTGAAAGAATTATTGTAAATGCCAGACAGAATTAGGAAGTATAAGAACTCCCAGTACTTTATGCAGTGTTTTACAAGAAGTTTAAAGCTCTAAGCTGGACATAAAATTAAACAAACTGAAATTAGATTTAAAAAAGTCATTTCATTGTATTAAATACCCAAGCTACATTTTCCTGTAATCCTTAAAGTAGGCCCTGCAGAATAGCAATTTACTTAAACACAGAAGTAAATCTGTGATAGAGACAAAACAGTATCATCTTAGTAGAAGAACAGAAAAAAAACAACCACAAAAAATATTGAACTACGTAAGTAACCCCAACTTTCAGTAACAGCCCTAAAATTTCATCTACATTTTTGGTTTCTGTGTACGTCATAGTGAAATGAAAAATGGTCACAACTGCATGAGGAAAGCATGATACACACAGCTCATGGTGCCATGAAAAATGTTAACACGGGATTAGATCTCCAACCTTGGCCTACTAATTTCATTTCACAGAAACAGCCATCAAGATTGATTTTGTTTGCAAGAGTTTCCCTGTGCAAAGATAATTTTTCCACTGTATTATTCTGTGGGATCCGCTCTTTCATTATGACAGTAGGACTGCACTCAAAACTTATCAATCAAATGGTCACATGCTTGGAATTTTTTTAATTACCTATTATCCAACTCTCTCTTAACAAATAAAATGCTTTGAAACAAATACGTCATGGACAGCAATGGCTACAGTACGCGGTTAACATGATAGCAATGTAAGGAAAGCAAAAAGATATGCAGGAGAATGGATTGAAGACAGAGGGATAAAGCACTAAGAATACCAAGTCCATCATTTGTATCTTGTTAGAAAACACACATAGCTTCTATGAAAACATAGCAGATACGTGCCAAGAATACATCTTCCAGAACATGGCTGTAAACTCCTCCAGCAAGGACCAGTACACTAAAAGACCACAGAGGGATCATAGTCCTAAAGCAGCTTGCAAAGAGGTGTGCTCAGGGCTCCCACTCACTGCATGTGTACTGAGCAGCACTATCAAGTACCACAATGTGTAAAGAAGTTTTCTCTGGCAAACTTCTACCAGCAGCTCCAGTTAAGGCAAGGGACAACTTGGAAGCTTTGATTCTTCGCTAGGAAAAGAAGGAAACAAGACCAATTTCCCACTTATAAGACAATATGCAGTACCCAAAGCGAGACAGATGTAGGCAGCCATGACTCCCATCTTAAGAAACCACAGAAGAACAAAAAATTTCAAATGCAGAATTCCATAAAAGGAATGTACTATGCTAACAAAATCAACCAAAAAGGGCATAGGGGAAATTTACACAGCGAAGAAAGAATCTGAAAAGTACATGTTTGGAGTGGTTAAAAAAAGAACAAAAAAGGATATGCCAGCCTTCAATTAGATTTAAATATTGAAAAACATTTCCTTCTCCCAATGACAAAACAAATTTCACGAAACATGCCAATCTAACCATCTTGAATTTAAATAAATTTAAAAAGCAGAAGGAAAAAGGAAAACTTAATTGAAAACGTAAAGAATTGAAAATTGTAATCTTGCTTAAAATTTCAACCTCTGGACCTGAAGGAGAGTCCAAATGCATTTCACGATCATTTTTCAGAATGCTGATATCCAGAGAAGGCAAGGAAGGGTTTTCCTCTGTCAACTGCATTTGGCAAAAACAAATGAAGACAAAAGAAAACAGAAAACTCCTCCCCATGCATAATGGAAGAGGAAATGGTGAAGGAATAAGTTGCTTATTTGGGGACCTGCATCTTTTGAGCATCTTCCTGTCAGCTGTGGTACTCGCCACTTACATTCAAGACTAACCTCTGCTAAGGCAGCAGTAGATTGCATGTGGGGCTCATCATAAAGACTTTCAAGCTGGGGATTTCCACGCATTCAGCCTTTGGCACAGATCATCTGCTTCTGAGGTAAATGAGAGCTGTAGTGTTTAATTCCATAGCAGCAGAGAAAATTTTTGTGAATTCTGGAGGAAAGAGAAGGCTGTGCTTTACACAGGCACTCCATCATACACAATCGCTTTCTTAGCTTAAAACCAAAGTAAAATGAGGATGCATTAATTATTGATGCGTTAATGAGGTTCAACACAGCAAAGTGCAAGGTTTTGCACTTGGCCAGAGGAATCCCAGGCATCTGGAAGGAGCAGTCCTTGAGAGCAGCCCTGCAGAGAAGGACCTGGGGATCCTGGTGGATGAAAAGCTTAACATGAGCCAGCAGTGTGCTCTTGCGGCTCGGAAAGCAAATGGTATCCTGGGCTCCATCAAAAGAGGGGTGGCCAGCAGGAACAGGGAGCTGATTGTCCCTCTCTACTCTGCTCTTGTGAGGCCCCAGATGGAGTACTGTGCCCAGGTCTGGAGCCCCCAGTACAAGAAAGACAGAGAGCTGTTGGAGAGGGTCCAGAGGAGGGTGGAGGGCCACAAAGATTATCAGGGGGCTGGAATACCTCCCCTACAAAGACAGACTGAGGGAACTCTTCAGCCTGGAGAAAAGAAGGCTGTGGTGTGACTTCATTGCAGCCCTTCAATACCTAAAGGGAGCCTACACACAGGAGGGGAGTCAACTCTTTGACAGGATAGATAACTGCAGGACAAGGGGAAATGATTTTACGTTGAAGGAAGGAAGATTTAGGTTGGATGTCAGGGGGAAGTTCTTTATAGAGAGAGTGGTGAGGGGCTGGAACAGGCTGCCCAGAGAGGCTGTGGATGCCCCGTCCCTGGAGGTGTTCAAGGCCAGGTTGGATGGGGCCCTGGGCAGCCTGGTCTAGTATTAAGTAGGGAGGTTGGCGGCCCTGCCTGTAGCAGGGGGGTTGGAGATGGTCCTTGAGGTCCCTTCCAACCCTGGCCATTCTGTGGTTCTGTGATTCGTTTTAACATCAATACCCACTAGGTATATCTTTACACCATACATGTTTTCTTCTAATGGTCCTATTTTCAAACCATACTTTTGCCATAACTAATGGAGGCAGAAATATCTTTCAAATTCATTAAAGGCAAGAAAGTAAATTCTGAGATAACGTTATCAAAAGCTGTCACAGCTGATTTAAGTTTGCTGGCATGGAGGTCAATGGAGATTTCAATACGAGCTGCAGACACTGTGGATTTCAATGGATGACAAGGACTTTTGAACAGTATATGAAACAGTTACCCTTCTCCAAGCAGTCCTACAGGGGTTAGGGAGTTAACAACAGCATGTGCTGCCATTCCATTTGTATTACAGTAGCACAGTCTGGCTCTGAGCAAATACTAAACAATAATTCCTGGTTCACAATTCATTATACAGAAGGTTCAAAATAAAACAAAAGGAGAAAAAGTCTAAATGTAGCCTTTTACAGTTGTGAATATTTAAAATCACATTTAGTAAAGCTACATGGGCTAAAGCAAATAATAATAATACCAATTAAACGAATTAAAATTCGTCAGCATGGAAAGAAAACAAATCCAAACTCTTGACAGCAACATAAAACCAGAATTCTGCCCACTCCCTTCATAATGGCTCTTCTATTGAGCTTCACTCTGACCTTTTATTACTTTTCCAACATTGAAGAACATTGCCTTTCAACACTCATGTCTTGGCTACCCCCTGCCTTTATTCCTGCCTCTCGTTAAGAGCTGTTAGCTGCTGTTGTTCCAACATGCATAGAGGAGTTGTACCTTAAAAAAAGAGGCAAGAACATCAGTACTTTTTGATGAAAGTGTAGAAACGTTTCCTACTTTTCCTTCAGGAGACCAAAGTTACATCTGAGTATAAAATTAAATAATAAACTAGCTAAATGAATAAATAATGGTTTAATAAATACCCCAAGAGACTGAAAAGCATGAAATCAATTTTGTGCTGGAAGGGATGAAAAAAGACACTTTTATATGACTTGACTGAGCTTAAATAGATGCTGTTCTGAGCGTGGAACAATTACAGGATCAGGACATCTATTACATTCAATGGGAGCTCCAAAACCAGATCAATTAGAGGATCAGAGTTGTTTGGGAAAGGCCTGCCCATCACTTTGAGAAAACAAACCAGCAAGACACTGAAAAAGAATGTAAGCCCATAGCTAGTCTATAAGATTAAATGAGACTATGCAAATTCTACAGTCCATAAAAGAAGTACACAGGCAACTCTAATGATGCCTCTTAAAAATCAGATCCTGCTCACAGGAAAGAAGGGTTTTGTTACCATCTTCAATATGAGTATGAGCTTTAATGCAAATATGACCAGGCTTCAGGAGGAAAAGTCCAAGAGCTAATACAACATTAGGGTTACTAACCAATTTTGCACTACAGGCCTTAGACTCTGGATCCACACAGAACAGCCCTTTGCACGAGCAGAGAGCATATCAGAGCACAGCCCTGCCCTGAAGCAGAGGTGAAACTGGGGCTCCAATCCAGGGCAGCTCAGCATACAAACAGCAGCTGCATCCAGGCCTGCAGCTGCACCCCGGTGGACAAAGCTCTATGCTGCCATGGAACTCTGTTGCTCTGGGTTCTGCAAAGGCACAGAGACCTCAGTGCGTGGCTCAGACCTGTAATTCCTAATAAATATCATAAGAACTGTTTTAAAATAAGGAACGTTAAGGAGAATTTATTTTTAAAAGCATTTAGCTTTTTTCCTTGTCATTTACAAACTGCATCTCAACCCACATCATAAATCCTTTGTCAGTATTCCCTGCTTCTCTGTTAGTCTTGTGTGTCAGCTTTAAACAGTAGGAGAGCTTCATGAAGCCTCACCTAGTTTTTATGAAGGTCTCAGAGGAACAGCTCTCATACAACACAACCTGCACACACTTCAGTACAACAGTCAGCAGCCCAACGTAGGATGGATTCACTCTAAAGCAGGCTCTAACTTCAGCAATCAAGAACTCTATTAACTTCATGATGACTGTTGTTCCTGCAAACAGAAGCCTAATAATAAAATACAATGATGATATTTAGCACATTTACTTACTTTTTAATGGCAGTGCAAGTTATCAGGTAGTTCAAAGCTTGTTCATCTTTAAGTGGCATATTCTTATCACGCAGAGCACCAGCAGTTCCACTACACTCTGTATGTCACACAGTTATGTGAAACAGATTTCAAAAAAAACTTCAAGGGGCTGCATGAAGAGTCACAGGAAAGCTGAGAAAGGGCCCATCCATTCCTCATCCTCTGGTAATAACTGGGAGGCCATACCCAGAAAGCAACTCTAAGAGTGAAATACAGTATGTTGTCCAGTGTAGACTCCCAACTTCTTACAACCTATAGCTCGCACACTTCACAAGTGTCCCAAAGCTTGTCTGCATCTGAGTATTCAACAACCCTGAGGGACTTTTCTTCAATTCGCTTGTTTTATTGTTTTGCAATACATTCTATATCCATATCCTTCTGCAGCACAGTGTTTCACAATCACGTAAAAAAATTCTTGCCCCTACGGGGCTTCAAAGCAGACAACTACATCTGTGCCATTACAGACAGAATAAACCCCCTTAATGGTGCTTCCCCAAAATCTCTTCTTTGTATGTCAGTCCAAAAGATGGCACTCAGCTCCTGCTGGGCAGTTCCTCCCACCACCACCAGCTACAGTCTCCACATACTCCTCATCAGCCACTAAGATGCACAGAGCCAGCTCATCCATGTGGCTGCCTTTCCCAGGAACTGCATCCTACAGCCAGAACCCAAGTTTCCATCCAACTGACTTCCAAGCAAAAATGTCTCCTCCAGTTACCTCACACACTGGAATTAGGAAAAAAAAAACTAACTCATTACTAAGGTACTTAATAAAGATGCTTCATTTCCACAATTCCTTCCATAGGATCACAAAAAAATTCCAGTCAGAAGATAGGTGGTCCCACCACCTGCTCAAAGCACGGTAGCTCAGACCAAAGCAGGGCAAGCAGGGACCCAAAGCAAAAGCCAGTATACCTGAAAGAGTTTACTCCTTTTGAACCTCAGCCTCATGTTCTTTCTAAGTTTTTAGGACAGTTATTGATGCTTGTGTGACAGATTGTGCCAATGAAAAGTAAACTACGCTGCAGCCAGTCAGTGCTTTGCTCTGGCTCCCCACACAACTATCAAGCACTAAAAAGGAGGTGTGACCACTCTACACACCATGACAGCCCGCTCTGGTATCACTGAGGTCATTACACAGGCACTGTTTGAGTCCTTCCTTTTAGTTCATTGATTGTAAGACAGACTAGTAGTTGGCAACTATGTTAAGAAATTGTTGCTTTGTAGAAATCTTACAAAGTCCCAATAAAAACAAACCTCAGGATAACTAATTCACTTACTTTTCACCGCTACCATACTCTTGGAGTAGTCCACAACCACTGAGTATTATCAGTTGAAAACACTGGAAAAACAACTCCCATAACAAGACCGTAGCTTGGTAACACAGGACAGATAGATCTTCCGATCAGATCTTCAGTGGATTGAGTCAATAATGATGTATTAAGCCCCATGTTTTAACAAGTGCTTACCAGGGAGTTGCACTGATTATTACTCTGTCTTAAAATGCTTAAATCAGGAGGAACCTTTTTCCTCTTACCTCCATACTCAGAAGCATAAAATATTTTTACATGACATTCTGATAAAAATGCTCTGCAGTTCATAGAGGGCATTACTGAGAAATGGTAAATGGTGCAGAGATCATTTGCTGATGTTTACTTCTTTTTCCTATTGCAAGGCATTCAGTTAAGTGGCATATAACATTTAAAACACTTTTTCAAGAAACATAAAAAGATTCAAACACTCTGTAACATACAATTAATTTAAGAAACCATCTAAAAGAGCTTGGCAGGATTTGAAAAGATTAATGAGCGTGTGGATGAGAACATCCATATTTGCATTAAAAATAAAGTCTCCTCCCTACAAGTAAGACCACTCATTTCAGCTGTGGAGCCTGTACTCCATGAAGCCTCTTCAGGGGCCGGGTACCAGTGGCCATCAGCCACTCAGCACTGTGAGATCGGATGCAGGAGGTTCTTGGTCCTTATACAGAAGGAGCAGGGAGCACCCAGCCTGTCTACATATCTCTTGCCAGGGCCTTGATGTGAGGGGTGGCTGTGGAAGTGCATATGGCCAAGCTACAAGGAGGAAATCTGTACAACCATACTTTACCAGCTTGGTGCCTAATCCTCATAGGAGCTTGGTGTGACTCATGACTTGAGCAACTTGACTTGACTTCAAAACAAGATCTGACTTCAAAGCCAGTCAGTCTTTTCAGTATAGAGTTGTGCCACGTGCCCTGCGCAGGTCCCTAACATACTGTGATCCTATGAGGAAGCAAAAAAAAAAAAAAAGATTGTTAAAGCCAAAAAAAAACCAATGTATTCCACATGTTGATGTAGGGTACTGAAAGATTAATGACTGAAATGTTTGTGACCCATTCTCGTACCTGCACCAAAAATAGTTATTCCCAAAACAATCAAATCATAGAATCATAGAATTACTCAGGTTGGAAAGGACTTCAAGGATCATCAAGTCCAACCACAGCCTAACCATAGTACCCTAACTCTAACAACCCTCTGCTAAATCATATATCTGAGCACCACATCCAAACGGCTCTTAAACACATCCACAAATGCCATCTTAGGGAACATTCACAGATATTCACAGATACACATTAAAGGAATAAAAGTACTGGGGGGAACAATGCGAGATCACACAAGGCAGCTTTGTACCTCTTTAAAGCAAATAAGAAGTAAAAAGTAAAATAAATAAATAAATAATCTTTTATTGATAAATAGGCACACTGGACCACAATTTCTTACAATACTATCGGATACAAAACAATGGAAGAATAAAAACACCCTTCAAAAAACAGACAGTTTCAAAATGGACCAGCTTATTTTTACCCCTCTCTCATTGCCACTGCTTAATAGCAGGAATTTGGTTTCCAATATAAAAAAAAGAATGGTGAAATTCCTCCAGAAACATAGCTGGAGTTACATTTCTCTGAATTGGCATCCACCTCGTTGAGTGAAATACAAACCCAAGCAAACTGAGCATAGGCTAATCAAAATGCAGTGGAATTACAAAATAACTAACCATCACTGCTGTTCCTCTCACTTTTTTCATTTCGCATTGAGGATAAGCTTAGGAGCAGGTAAGAAAGTCACAAGTTTGTTATTTTTCCCTATTTAAAGTATTAACCTCCAGCATAGCAACTTGTAGAATACATATGCTCCTGAGGATGATTAATAATACCACCAGCAATAGAGGAGTGAAAAAGAAAGGGAAATAAAAGAATGGAAGTAGAATATCATTCATAAACATCTGGTATGCAATTGTCATCTAACGTTGCTATTGAGTACTTTAGATGCTGAAATTTTTAGTGTTTATTGCACACATTACTGGAATAAAACGCACATACCCGTAAAAAGCATTTCACAGAATACAACCTCAGGTCAGTAGCTGAAAACTACCTGTAGCAGGCAAGACCTGAGCTGAAATGCTCCTGAAGTGCATAAAACCGAAGATGTGTACAGCACAGAAAAAACACAGGGAAGCAAAGGGTGCAGAGAAGCAGCTATGCAAGTGAGAAGCTGAGGCAGAGAAATTGCTGTTGCCAACATCACTGCTGCCATCCCAGGGATCACAGGCAAAACGCAAGTGGTGCTGCCCTCATGGCAAGCCAGCAGTGACCAACACATCACCTGCTCTCAGATTCCATACAGAACACAGAGCACCCCAAGTTCCTTCCTCTTACATTTGTCACTACTCACTTGCTACAACCTTGTAATACCTAGCATATGAAAATCTACCACATGATGTACTGGAACCATATGTGGTCCAGCCTCATTTGCCAGGATCAACTATGTTCCAGTGATGTAGAATGTGCACACTAATAAGTCATCCTCTTTCAAAAACAAACAATTTCTTTCTAGCTTTCCCTTGTTTAGTAACAGCCAGCGCTTATGCTAAATTTAAGACAGACCAGAAAAAAAACAGACTATCTATCAGCCAAAGTAGACTTTAATGGTAAACTTATTGACTTGAGAATTTAAGAAGAGCCATGAACCGCAGCAATATGCCCAATTTTTGTTTTAGTTTGTGGTATTCTCTCAAGTGATGCAACTTTTTACACTATTCTCGTTTTAAATAAGGATCATTAAATCATTATGAAATATAATTGTGGAGTGCCAAAAAACCCTACACCCAACATAAGCTATGCACAGTGGTGTTAAATATTTCAGCTTATTGTCGGCTTACAACAAAAGAATTTTAACCTCTAGCTGATCTATGCTCACACTGGTTACCCACTGTGGTGCATAGCAAGAAGGTTCCCCTGTGCTCTGCTTTCTGCTCTAAGCAGTGTGCCTCAGGCTCTCCCTCAACTCCTTGGCCGCCTTCAGTAAGATGAATGCACGAGGCTGCTCCCAAATCCTCAGAAGTCAACAGCCAGCACAGAGGAATACAAGCCTCATCACTTTAAGGCTTCAGCTCTAACAGTGTTAGTGTGGTTTTCGCTTTAATTGGGCGTTTTGGTTTAAATCCTACTTTCTGACTGATGAATTTTTCAATTAATGCAACTCATTTTCAGCTTGGTATTTTGCCTAGTTCCCTTCAAATTGAAGCAATTATAGAAAAAATTAAGTGCTCCAATAATTTTAAACCTCTCTACGCTCTGCAGTATTATCAGTGTACTTCACTTTTTTTTAAAGGTGCAAGCTCTTCAGAAGTGCTTACTATTCAAGCACGCACAGTCTATGAACTGATTAAATACCAGACAATTTAAAATCTTTACGAGAGCTTTGGCTTTCCGACACTGAAAGCAAATGCTGTGCTAATCTCAGATGACACTATGACATGGTATGCTCCGAACTAAAGAAATACCAAAATTCTTCTCCAACAAAAGACCATCTCTGGCTTTATATATACACATCGGCAGAAAAAAAAGCAGCCTCTTCCCATTTGAAGGATGAACACTTTCTTCTCAGATCACGAGCCAGAGAACTTTGGCCACAGTCCTGTCAGACACATGTGCAGCCCGCCGCATGCAAAGCCTCATCAGCTTCCACACTGTTTCAAGAGCAGGCATAAAGGTCCTCTTGCAGAAAAATCTGCACAATTGGTACTTTAATGAATGAGTATTTCACTTTGAGTAAAAAAAAAACAAACACTACACCACAGGTAGAAAAGCAACTCAGTGAGGGAATGCACACATCTGACATGACTGCTGCCTTTGCCATACAGAAGGCTTCTGCCACTCTCCTTACACCAAGAGCTCATGTGTGTGATTGAATGAGCAGGAAGTTATCTCATCTCACAGACTTCAATGTCTTAAGGAGTCCACTTTTATAAATCTACTGCACTTCATTGTGATTTCAGTGCTCTTTATATGTAGGGATTTCAGAGTAGGTAAGGATTTGAGTGGGTACAAAAGGGATAAACCTACACATGTAAACCTCATAATTTCCTACTAACAAGAAATAGAGGCAAAGAGCACGTTTGTTTTGGCTAGTGTTATTAAAAGAATATAAACCATGGAAATATATACATCAGTGAAATCAATGAAAGGCTCAATTTCTTCATGCTATACCACAGCTATAATTTAAAAAAATACTGCATTGCATGCACTGGTACACAACTGCTGAACAATAGGGTAACTGCATCCCTGAGTTTACATGCACCAAGACTATTCTCTCAATTTTTTTAAACCACCCAATTGAAAATCAACTTTTTAAGTACAGTATAACACACTCTTTCCAGAATTGAACAGTTATTTTTTTGCCTTGGGGGTGGGGGGAACAACATAGGTTATCTTTCTTTTTGTGCGTGTTAAATACCACAAGAGCAGCCTGTAGGCTCAAGGGTAAATTTTTCATTGCTCAACAGATGCCATTGCATTCCACAAAGATTTCTCCTGAAGCAGTCCCCTGGAGATGGGACAAAGGCTGATCGCCTTAATCGGTTTTTGACCCATAAACTCCCAGCTTTTCCCCCACATACCACGAGAACACCACTATCATAGCATATGAGAGCACATTCCGACATGTGGACAATGCCTGCACAGGTAACTCCTGACCTCACCCTCAGTTGTCCAACTACAAGATTTCCAAGTCTAAGTGCATCACCCATTGCTTAACTAAAAACACTTTTAAAGTCAACACTTCTCCTGTTATAAAAATTCTTATTGTTATACGTTTCAATACTTAATGAATAGTTTGGGATAGGGAAATCAAAAATGATGGCAAGAGAGGAATGAAGAGATTACAATTCAGCATTTCCAGACACGCATTTTGTGAGTGCACTCTGCACCCATTTTCAAACCTGTCCTCCCCTCCTTTGCTCCTTGGAGTCATCTTTCAACACTGGCCTTAGCAGAGTGAGAGATTAACCTAGATTGCTAGGGTAAATTAAGGCTCAGGCCTGAACAGCCCTTCCACATGCTACATATTGGTCATTTGAGTCAGTCAGTATCAGACACGTGGATCAATGAAGACCAGACATCACAGTGAACCAGCCTTTCAAAATGCTGTAGGAAAAAGACATGCTCTATGTCCCACACCAAACACATGAATGTGTAAGGGGTATCAGGCTTCAGCTGGCCAACACGGAAGAATCCAAAGGGCAAAATTCTTCCTATTTACAGCAAATCAGGAGCTAATGGGTGGAACCGCACTGGATTTTGTTGTTTCAGGGAGGGTGGGCTTTATCGATGATGACCTTTGTGAAGCAGAGAGGCTCAAAGTATCAGCTTTGAGCTTTGATACTAAAAATCTAGTCAAATCCATAACATTAACAAATCCATAACAGCAGTCTCAATACTTACAGCTGCCCTCAAAGCCTTTCTTCAAGTCATCACTGTAGTTTCACAACCACAACTTGTTGTCTTAAGCACTATTTTTTTCCTCCTTGATCTGCTCAAGACCCACAAAAATATCAGGGAAAACAATTGAAACTGCCTGTACACCAGGGACGGGATTTTAAAAAAAGCACTTAACATCAGCCTCATTCCACTCCCATTGACGTCAGCTACAAAATTCCCATTGCCTTTCTGGAAGCCAAGAGATACCACTGCTGATCGCTTCTGAAAACAGAAATCCGACAGCACTCAGATACTACATTCTACTGGTTTGCTGTCTCTTCCATTCCTCACCTGATGCCTCTACTTACAATTTTATTTAATTATACTCCATAATCTGCCTGCTATTTCAGGAAGGAGTTCCCAAGTCTATATGTAGAGCTAAAGATCCTTTCAGATACGCTTAAATTGATGCCACTTCTCTCAAGTCAGCTTATCCATTTAGTCCTCACCGTGTACATACACACACTCTTACAGCTGACTGACTTCACTTCCTATTCTACTCCTGCATTGAGGTGCCATCATCACCAACACTGCTCAAAACATTTTCTCCCTCATTTTCTTCTAGAACAAAACTGAGGTCCCCTCTAGGAGGAAACTGTTAGGCATGCATACGTGCATACATGCATGCTACACAAAGAGTTTGTCTACGTGTAATGCCCAATTTGTCTCCTTCAGTCTTTCCAGCAGACATTTCATCCTCAAGTACCCAAAAAACCCAACAACCTAGCATATGAAATACAACCCTAATGCTACATTCTGGAAGGAAGCATCACTCCACCCCCTCAAGTCCACCATGCTGTCTTCTCAGTATTTCCAGCATTTGATTGAAAGTAACAACTTAGTTCAAAATAGGGCAAAATAATTCTTAACCACATGTATACAACAACAGCCCACGTGGGTACTGAGCATTTTAATTGACATTTTAGAAAGCAACCTTCTTATTTATCCCGCCATCCTCTCACAACACCAAAGGCAAATGGTTTTACCAATGAAACTTTACAATTTCATAGTGTTTTTGACAAGCCATCAATACATTCTGCCCGATTCCTTAACTACCTCGGGCAGAGCTCTAACAGAACAGCATGAAAACATGACACTGAGGCATGCATCTCAGCACTACGAAACAGCATTTTAAGAAGGAAGAAGGTTGTAAACATTTTAAATTGCTACACGTTCCTTTATTGGATCCAATTACAAAGAACATATTAAGATGGTTAAGGAAAAAGAGCAAGAACATCCAATAGGAATGGAACAGGGCAGATCTCATCTCAAGTATAGATCTCCAGAACCGCATAGTTCAGCTACACTTGAGCCTAGCCAGGTCTACAGAAGTACTCAGTCATACACACAGTAAGTCCTCCAGAGCTGAAAAAAAGAATGCAAGCCTCAGTGTCAACGGACTCTTTGGAAATAAAGCACTCAAATCCCAAGATTCAAAGAATACTCATATGAATTCACTTACAGTGTGTCTAGACCACTCACATGCTTTGGCAAGACCAAGACATTTCATTCCTTCCAGAATTACAGATCTGGACAAGGCAGCCAGGGCATGTCTGGTTCTGGAAGCTTGTTCCAGTATAATTAACAGTTGACATAAGAATTGACATCTAAGTCAGCTTCTTAATGTTTACTTTTTAATTCACTGTCTCAAAGCTTACTTAGATGAGACAAATCCTCAGTTCATGTGCGTGCATCAACAAGAAAAGGCTCAGACCTAGAATCCTCCATAATGTGGAGAGATCCTGCTGAAGCTAGGAGGCATGTGGATGATGAGGGCTGTGAAGACAGGACTGCAGCTACTGTCATGTACTGATCTCTGTAATTAGCTAACTGATTAGAGCATCTTTCACACTGCCATACAGTTTCTTGCAGGTTCTCTCATGCTCAGAGTGAAAAAAGAAAAAGAAAAGGATATGGATAAGAAAAAAATCTTTACTCTTCTTTAGGAAGAAAAAGAACTAACTGCAACCCAGGCCAAATCTTTTCAAATATTGATAGCTTAAACTCAGTTTATTCAAGAACAGACCACTGAACTCCTAAAAGAAAAAAAAAGGGGGGGAAGAAAGGGGAAAAGGAGGGTAAAAAGTCATTATATTAAGTACTTTTACAATACATTTCCCATCTTTCACTCTCTCTCTTCCCTTCCCTTAAAAACTGGTTAAAAGTGCATGGAGACATCACACATTATTTATATGCGGTATTATTTTATGGAATTTTTCAAGGTGTTAATTGAAAGTTTTAATGAATGTTAATCATCTGTCATTTTCATTGGCAATCTCTGCTCTGCCATATGCTTAACTTTTACACCTGTACAGATTTTCCAACCACTTATTTCAAATTGTTTTACTTTTTTAGTGTAGTATTAGTATTAATATTTAGGAAACAAGCCAGCTGCAAACAAGACTGCAATTGTCTGCAGTTTATTTTCTGCATGTATTCTCTGGTTTTGGTGAACAACAGTAATATATTATCACTGCACTGGTCTGGAAACATTTGTTGCAAGTCAGTACATAAGATGTTGGACAAACAGCCATGAAGCCAAAACCACTACATGCAGGGCAGGTACAGTGTTCAGAACATCCATAGGAGCTTCCCGATACAATATCCTAATTCCCACCACCTCTCCGTCTTCTTCCTGACTCTCACTTCCACATCAACAGGCAATAGATGCAGACTCCAGCAGTCATGTTTCAGTTCTGTTCTTTTTAAGTAATGTGGAGATTTGTTTCTGAAGGAACTGGACTAAGGAAGCACAAGCATGCAAGTTATGAGTTCTATTTTTGACTTGACTACAAATATTCTGTGTGAACCAAGTCACCCTCAGCACACATGGCACACATTTAAAATGTACATACCTACTAGGCTTCTCAGCTTTTACCCTTCTAAAAGGGCTCTTGTCTCCCCTATTAAGTATTGTCTCCCCTATTAAGTATTAAGCTGATCTTCAAAAGAGAACTAAAACCTCTCCTTGCATATTTTAATCAACAATAATACTAATATTTATCATTGAGATTTAGTACTAAAATAACACAGACATGAACGAATGTAGCTCTAAAGTCTCATCTTTGCTTCTTCCTTTGCTGCTATAAAAATAGTTTGAACACTCAGATGCATCAGTAAGAACAGATCAGCACCACTGCTGTAAAGCCAGCAAAAGTGAGAAAACAGTGAAAAGCAACTTTAGAGTTTTAAGATCAGGAACAAATAACAGGCATGCTACTGTACACCTTGCTAATTGGGCTGAGGATGAGATGCAGTAGCAGGGAAGGGACAGCCTGGCAACAAGTTCTAGCCTGAATTCAAGCTTTACTAGCAATAGCCTGAAAACACAACAAAACAAAGCAGTCATTTAGTGGTATTATCTCTAGAAGAAATTTGCATGCACACACCAAAAACACCAGATGAAATTATTTCTACAGTTATATCAGAGGCCAGAGTATTTTAGGTTGGTAACAAAACCCAGAACACACAAGATGGTGCCTTGCCCACCCTGGGAGCTGAAATACTGGCTGAACACGGCTGACTTTCGCAGTTCTTGTAAAGAAGGAGAGAACAAAGTAGAAGACCTCAACCTCCTGATGATACAAACAATGAAGCAAAGAGCAGTGGAAAGGTCTGTGATGAGCACTGCTCCTTCTCAAGACACAGGACATCAGAACAAGGCAAAGTTGCCAAGCACAGAATTATGTGCAAATCTGTACCTCCTCTTCAATGATACTTTGGGGGAAAAAAATATTTCTTCAATTGTTCTGCCTAAGCACAAAGGGAAGTTGGCATTACCAGTTTTCTTTTTCTGAATGCCAACTTTCCATTGGTCTCAGCATTATTCCTCCACTCCTATTCTACTGTGTGGGGACCAGAGTCTGAGAGAGACAATCTTAACTTTTTTCTTTGGATATTACACTTCCATGAAGCATCACAACGTGAAAGATCTTCTGTGCAGTAGGAGCACGCAACCTGAGTCTTTGTGGCCCTTTTTGATCATACGTACCAAGAAGCTCTGGGGTTGCAAATACCCTGGAATTTTCTCTTTTGTCTTGGAATCCCTGGTGTTCTCCTTAAAGCCTTACCTCCTGTGATCGTATGAAAATCTTAGATTCTTTTTTAAAGCAGTGAATTGTACTGTTTCAAAGTTACAGATTCTGAACTAGAAAGGCTGATAAAAGGAAAATCAAAATTTACTATTTTTGAAATTCCATGATGAGAGAATTCTGCCAGATTTTTTTAACATGATGGATAGACAGAAATACATCGCAGATGATTTTGGACAAAAGACAGACAATGCCAAGAGAATAAAGCAGAGAACAATGTCAGATAACTGGACAGGCCATCTTTCCTACTGGAGAAAAGAATCCAAAGTCAAAACACAAACCCTTTTCACCTGCAAAATGGAGTACCAATGTGGTAGGTCACCCAGCAAAAACTCTTTAAGATCTATCCACGCAAACAATTACTTTCCATAGCATAATTTTAATAAAGATAATGTAGTACTTGAAGAGTCTTGAATTGAAGCCTGCTATGGAGGTACTCTGTTCAGCAAGCTACTAATACGAAGGCACAAAGACTACCACAATACAAGTAGACACTTCTTGCCATTCCTCATGAGTCTGGCTAACATACAGTGCTCATTACTCTAGCTCCTACTTAAACACTTGTTTATTGCAGAAAGACTATTTGTAATGAGATGGAAAGCAACAACAGCAGAGCAGCAAGGTTTTAGGCTGCAGCAAGCAAAGATCTGCTCAAATACAGCAGCCACAGTAGGGCACAGAAATAAAGTTTACCTTCAGAAGATCTCAGGTACACAGGAATCTCTAGCAAAATGCCCTTGCTTCCACTGCAAACCCTTAAATGAGGTCTGGGAACGGGGTGGATCCTGGCTCCACCCCTTCTGGTCACTCAGGTACGTTGCATGACCTGAGCTCCCCTGGGCTGGCCCTGCCTTCCCACCAGGTGCTCAATCAATTTTTCAGGCCATGACTTAGTATTTCTGGTACACCATTTAAAATCATTTACAAAAGTAAAACCATATATTGCAAATATTAAATAAAGCTGCTCAGAGTTTCCTAGAAATTTCATAAAACAGTTGGAAGCAAACTCTTCATTTTCCACATTGTAAGCCTAATAACAATAAAAAAAACCATGTTCATTGCACTACTACACATCTTACAGCAGGAATATAGATTTCTCAAGAGAAAAACAGAAGGAGAAGAACTGCAAAATGCTCTGGAGATCATGGTGTCATAGACACAGTACTGTATTCTGAGCTGAGATGAGCTAAAAGGCATATTCTACTCATTTTCCTGAAGCAGCTCTCAGAATTATCAAAGATGACGATAAATTTGCTGAAATGCAAGTGGTATTTATGAAGACAATAAAAGAAAATGCCAGAAGTTCAGCATACAAAGCATATTTGTCAATCTGAAAGGGGTATTTTGATGTCTTGTTTTTCAAGCGCTACTTAAGTTCTCATTTCCTTCACTTGCAATGGGAAAAAATATGTTCACACAAGTCTCAGATCCTTGCATCCAACTAATGAGATGGATCAACAATGTAAGTGTTGAAAGTACGAATCAGGGACCAAACTAATAATCATATACTTATGTTGGAGCTTTCAGAGCACAGCAAGGAAGAAAGAGTGCAGCACAGAAGTGCCAGGGCAGCACCAAGGGCTGGGGAGGAGAGGGAATAGGAGAGCATAAAGAAGTAGAGCTTAGGACTCAAGGGAGATGATAGGAAAAATTTGAGCACTAAGCTAAGAGAAATCTGGATTTAATTTCCATAACTTCTATCTTTCTTTTCTATCCCTCGCCTCATGTATGCACCAGTAACACAAGCTGCTTAGATGGAAGGGCAGCTTTGCTCTCCTGGACAGAAAGCCATTTGGCAATGGTTCCAACAGCGTTCACTTCCAAAACAATACGGTTACCACTTCTACAGTGATTGCTTTTATACTGCCATACTCACAGAGCAGAATTACACTGCGCTACATCTTGTATAAAAGAAAAAGAAACATGTTGCTTTTATGCAACAGGACTTAAACATCTTGAACTGTCAATTGCTAAGCAAAAGGAACAAGTAACAGCAATGGCATGCTGCAAGATACGTATTTATAAACAAACTGAAAATTCTCAATTGTGAAAACTTCTGATCGAATACTGGCTATCCCTTCTCATCAAAAAAGCAATGAAATGTGTGTATTTAAGATGCTATTTCATCACAAACTCAACAGTCACTTTTGGACCAAAGGGTAAGTTCCCAGTTTGCTGGACACAGCGAAGACTCTATTGTTCCTTCAGGGCATGTGTGTACGAACACTGCCTAAAGGTAAACAGGAAAAACGACTGGGAAAAGATGTTAATATAAATACTTCTAAGAGCTTGAAATCATTTTATCCCAAATTCCCAACTTTGCCAAAACACTCACCTGTGTTTAGCCAATGATGGGAAAAACCCTCTCAGTCTTTCGTGATATTAGGACTGTTTGCTTTAATTATTTTGATAAGCATTGGCTTTTTATCAAGCATTACAACATTTAGGAAAAAAGCTACACAGAAAGGCATGCGATGTCCTTCGGCACTGTATACACCTAAGCTTGGAAAACTACTTTTGCCCATCGTGTGCCTGGCTTCTGAGACATGGATCTCACCATCTGCCCCTTTGTTTCATCTGTAGAACTCAATTGCACTGCCCTGAAAAAAGAGATTGAAGTCTTACATTCACCGTCTCTTTCTGAAGCTGCACAGGGGCTGCTTTTCAAAAGACAATGGGCATGCAAAAGATGCTACAAGATCTTGGCTTTTGCCCTGGCTTGACAACTCCCATCCTTTTATTTCTTTCTGCTGTCTGCAGTTTCCTCTGCACAGCCTGGCAGCTGGAAATATTTTTGTGGTCCCCAAACTGGAAAACACTTCATAATAATGAATAATGATCTCTTAAAGATTCTGCACAAAGAAAGTAATCCATATATCTCCACAACTTCACTCTTCGGGCCCCCCAAAAATGCAGTTTTCTTGCAATAACAAAATTATCCAAAGGAATACTTTTTGTCAGCATTGACAGGGTACCAAAGGAGTAAATCTATGCAAACAGTTGCTACAGCGGACTTTAAGGAATATCATTTCTATCACTTCTGTGTAATAGCCGAGGAAACTAGTGCAGAAGCATCCTTAGGAACATGCCTGGGTTATTCTAGATCTCTTCTAAAGAGATCAGATCAATAACCATGATGTAATAGCAGCTGAGGAAAAGTGAAAAGATAAGAGCTTCAACACTGCAAATGACAGGAAGAGAATTAATCTTCTGGTGTGGCGTTTTGTTGATTCCTTCGTCTTGTCATGTACAGCAGAAATAATGTTTGTAGGATTAGAGCAAACTCAGAGCAAACAACTCTTACTATTATTAAGCATCTCAGCTTCAATTTGATTCTTCATCATCTGCCAACTTCCCACATCAAAAATGATATTTGTATTTGAAACAAAACAAAAACAAAGTATCAGCCCACAATTTAAAACACCTCTTCAACATGTTAGAAAAGTAAATTCAAAACGTCACTGAAAATAAAGAGAAAAAAAACAAAACAAAAAAAAAAAAAACAACTGTCCATTGCTCATACACAATAATTAATTTCCATCGGGGTCCTTATTATACATTAGTTTTTATGGAGCAACAAAACACAACTGCATTCTATTCTTTAAGCACATTTTCTGCATATTCCAGAACAGTAAAGGCTGCAAATATGTGTAAAGCATAATACACTAAATGTATTCTATATTATGGATCCATAATACAGAATGCAAATGATTCTGACTAAGCATTCACAGGAGACAGTCTTTAGGGTGCATGCTGTGAATGTATATTATGAATAATGCATACAACTGGGCTAAATCTTAATGAGTCCATTGACATCCTATGGGGTCCACAGGAGCTTCAGATCCCAAAGCATGTCAGTGGCATATTACTCTCCTCTCTCACTTCATTTAAGAAAAAAAAAATACTTTATTAAAACAAAGGAAATTTTAAAAAATAAAGTAAAAATGTTAAAAAGAAAAAAGAAAAAAGGAAAAAACCACTTAGGTGTTATTTAACCCTCTTATGACAGCAAATGTAGACACAGGCACGAACTCTGACTTCCTTTGCCTTACTGCACATAGATGTTCCACGCTAAACCAGTGCTCTGCATAACATTTCCAGCATCGCATTGGGTGCAAGACATGACTTGGTCCTCTTTCCCAAATCAGTATACGAGGGGGTTTCCCCTCATGCACACATGAGAGAGGATAAGAGGTGACAAGCTTCCCAATTATATTTGTCTCCATTCTCCTTCCTGAATCCCCAGATACCTAAAATGCAATAATTAATGTATAAGGAGACTGCAGAACACATGGGAGAAAAAAAACACACATTTTTACTGTTTACTAGTCAGAACTACTCCAAAGAAATGCTAAAGGACATTGGCAATGCGTGCAGTTGTGAGGACCAAATAATCTAACCCACGAAAAGCGCCTGGTATTTACAGCTTATAAGTACAAAAATGCAGAAGAAAAAAATTCCACCTCTTGAGTGAAACTGTAAGGTTGTACCGTTCTATATGAGTGTACAAGTATACCAGATTCACTAGGAAAAAAAAGTGTTGGCATTGAGCCCCAGCTCCACTTAGAAGTGTGAAGATAGTTTCTGTGTGTCACGCGCTTGGAAATAAATTAGTAGGTTTCTCCTATAGCACAAATATGAAGAAAAAATAACTGATTAAGCTCCTGTTTACTTACGGTTACAAAAATAAAATTACTTTGAAATCGTGCAAATAGCTATTAATTAATTTTTGCAACACCCAAGTGCGATGGTAAGCCTGCGTGTCCTTGAACACACGAGAACTGAGGAAGAAAGCATCTCAGGACTTGCCCAGGCTGTGGCAGAGCACGACCACAGCTCACACCCGCCACGCTCTCTGCCATGCATTCACTCCTCTAAGCTCAGGTTGGTGAGCACTGTTTGCTTCACGACTACTTCTGGCCTCAGCCAGGCAACAGAGGGCCAAAGCCAATACAGCCCAACAGGAGCGTCGATTAAGTCAATGGAATAAGCCCTATCAGGAGGTAGAGCACTCTGCTGTACCCATGGCCGACCACATCCATGTTTTGGCACCTGAGACTGCCAGACACAAGGAGCCAGGAGCACCAGGAACTCCCCTATCCAATAGCAGAGCAGCAATGTCACGCCATCTTCCCTCTGGGCACCGCCAACACAGGAGGTGGAGAGAGGGGAAGGCACATATGCCAGTGGGCTGTGAGGCAGGGGCTGCTCAATCCATGGGGCAGGAGGAGGAGGACAGGTTTAGGACAAGCTCCACACAACAAAATTCTGTACAGAAAAAGCAGGGAAAAACAGCAACTGCTTGGAAACTGTGAAACACGAGCATTTTTCATGTTTTGTTAAAATCTGTCCTTTCCTCTCACGTGTGTTTCCAATGGAAAAATCAATACTAAATAGGAAGAAACTATCCGGGCGCTCAGTATGCGTTTCTGATTTCCAAAACCTTTTCATTTTAAAAAACAGCTTTTGTTTTCCCTGTTTGCACTTCTTACAGCAAAGAAACAAAAATGCAAACATAACTTTTGGTATATGAAAACATTCAACAAACAAATTCTTGAGGAAAGCAACTGATGAAAACAGTTCAACTGGATTTGCAGCAGAATCTGGCATGAAACATGCACAGAGAGAGCAGGGACACATGCACGCCGATCCCTGAACGTCGCTGCCTGCACACTGAAGCAGGAAAACACGCTCTCATTTTACTCAATATTCTTTTCTTTCAATGACAGGTGAAAGTTTTGTGCAGGTACGAAATGCAACTGATTTCTTGTTGATCTGTAAATTGCCTCATAAATGAAGAAACACACACGCACGCATACGTATTTGACAAAGAGCAAGGGTCAGGCTCTCACAGGAACAATGCCCTCCAACTGTTTTACTTTAGCAGCCCACTCTGGCACTATTTATACTTACTGCTAGAGATATCAGCAATTGTTTCCTTGCCTCCTCACCCCTCCCGGACACCAGAAGAATAACAGAGAACGATGTCTCTCGGTAGCACTTTCCTTCTCAGCAGGAAGCTCAGAGGTTTGTGATATCCATTTTGATACAAAACCTAAATTAGGCCTCTGGAAGTAGGTAATGCATAAAAAGAAGCATTTTTGTGCCACAAGATTATTATTATAGGTTACTGTTAACCCTTGGGAGATGGAGGTGAGTCCTGCAGCTCCCCACTGGGTTGAACATTTGCTGAGAAATCACAAGCACTGCCTAAGCAGATATTTCAGGTGTGCCTCACGATAAGAGAACGATCCTGTTGACCCATCATACCCTGATAGCTAGTTTGAGTGTAAAAGCATTGCCAGTTAAACAAAAAGGATCAGCACAGCATGTGCATACTGCTACCCTCTTGTGCTGGGGTAAGGTTTAAAGGGGGGCTGGGTAGAAGGACAACTGTGGAATTCCTAATGAAAAGATCAAAAAAATACTAATCAGCATTATATCTGGGAACCATCTAAAAGACATTCTGCCTCATGGCTCCCTAAAAGTCTGCCCTGTCGCAAAGTTTCCACTGGGTCACCTATCAGAAAAAAAAACAATCTGTAGTTTGGAAGTTCTCAATCACTGGAAATGAAAGTACTGGACCTGGAAACCAGCCCAATTTATTTCAGCTTTATGCTTGTGAATCACAAAGTTATACAAGTCACAGATTAACTTTCTACCTTCCACCACCATCCCTGAAGTCAGAAGAACCAGTTTCACCGTTCAGATCCAGCAAACTCCGCTGCCATGCACTACACCACCTCCTGTTATGATACGAGTCGACCCAGCATTACTCATTGCTTGACTTGCTTCCTTAGCGAAACGAGCCGTACCACAAATTCAATCTGTTATCAGCCTACGCAATTTAATTCAAGTTCAGCTTATCCTTAAGCACTTCTTTTCCCTTCAAACATAATGACTTCAAAGGGCTATAAACCGTGATCTTAAATGCAAAAGCAACTGCATGTCACTAAGTTTCCCCTAAACTGAAATAAATATTTCAGTAAACTATGGTCGATAAGCCTGACAAAAGCTGAACCTTGCTACATCCTGGAAGACAAATAGGATCTCAGAGCTTCACACATCCTCCCATGCAAATCCTCACATACTGCGCACCTGTATGGACACGGCCAGTGACTTCATGTCCTGGCAAGGCGGACTGAGGCTCTCCTAATAAACATTACACTTCATAGCACCTCCATTCAAAATGCCCGACATCAGACACTGCACATCCGAGAGGAAGTCCCATGGGACAGGTGTCACTCACAAGATAACTCCTGAACTGATAACCAGAGTGCAAACTTTGGTGCCCAGGTGGGCAACCATTCCCACAAACACTCCGTATCAACAGCACGGTTTGCACGAGCTGCAACACACTATTGAGCATAAGGAGCTTGCAGTCTGCCCTGGAGATTTACCTACGGCCACGCAGAGGCACAAGGAAGAGAAGAAGGCACAAGTCCCCACCGCTTCTTGTCCGCTCTGCCATTAGGTCTGGCATTGCTTTTCCTAGACAGCCTTCTTTGTTTTAGCTGTCCTGACATCTGCACATTGCATTTGCAGTGTTGTGCAAGCACAACTATTTCCTAAGAGATAAACAGAGATCACCAAGCTCACAGAGCCTGACACAAACAGAATTCAGATTCGAGCCTCCCTAGGTAGCTCAGACCATCCTTTCCACTTGCAGATTTAAAGGGAACTCTGTGAGACATGAAGGGGAAAAGAAGGAAATAATCTTTGTAAAGGAATGGAAATGAAAAATCTCCCTCACTCTCCAGAGCACTTTTTTGAAAAGAGCTATTTGAATCACTTCTGCTTATAGACAGCCCCATTTCTTCAGCAATGGAAAAGCAATACAAGCTTTTTGTCATTCGATCCCCCCAAACATTTTGCAATTTCATGTGAGAGGCTCCTCACTGGGCTCACAGACAAAAGTTTGCCCACACGCCTTTTAAAGTACGTACCTGATTTCGCCTTTGTCTCCTAAGCTCTTTTCGAAGCTGCATTCCCACGAAAATGTTTGTATGCCCACCTTCCCCTGTTGTTTCTACAGTCTGCTCAGAGTGAATTCATTGCTGGGTTTCAGCAGTTACATTTCTTCCTCAATTCATGCTTCTTTTTATTTATCCTGAAGTTTTCAATGTAAAACAAACAGGAATACCACCTCCCTAAAATTACCACTATCCCACTGTCCTCCAACGTAACATTAACAAGAGACAATATTCTTTAAAGCTATGAAGCATATACTGTCCTAAATTACATTGCAGTTGCTGCCCTGAGCTCGCACATTTTTGAACAGGAAGGCTCCCAGGGATCTCTCTCTCTGTTCTGACTGCACTTACTGCTTTAAAATATTTTTAACCCAGACAGTGAAGTGCCAGCCTAAAAGCCCTTCATGCTAATCCTAGCCTGGGTGGCTGTTCTTAAGGGAAAGCATTCAAAAATTGTAGCAGTGCATCAACTTTGACCCTTTTCACTTAAAACATGAGACTTTTTTTTTAAGGGGAAAAAAAATTAGATTCCAGAGGGAATCACTGAACTCTGACCTGCTTAAAATTAGTTTTGTTTTAGTGCCTGCGTGGTGACTCAACAGGCCAATTTTCCAGACACTTAAGACTTTTCTGCTCCTGAAGATTCCAGTTCAAGTCCTGGACTCGCTTGCTGGGGTCGGATCAGAACACTTTGTTCCATGGCTTCAAGCAGCGAATTCCCAGATCGCCCTACCCTTGCCAGATGCTGGCATGCTTGGTAATAAGTAGGGCTGTAACCAAGCTAATTATTTCTTCTCTAAGCTGTGAAGAGTTTTGCTTGCGATACATATGTTAGACCAAAAGAATTTCCCTTCAAAATTCAGCAGTCAAGAAATGTTTATATGGCTCTGATAAACATTTCATGATAAGCTGGATTCTTTCGGGGGGGAAGGGGAAGATGCGTACTTTGGTCTTAACAGTGCTGCAAGTAACTCTCAAATAGGGTCTGGCTGAGTGTATCTGTCTCACTGGGAGTAACTGATTCGATTTTTTTAATCTGTCACAGGCATTACAAACACTAAATGAGTCACTGAAGACTCCTATGCTGTAAAAAATAGAATCACAATGCTTCATTTGCTCTTCAACAGGACTGCAAGTATGGTGCCATGTATCCAAAAGCCTTGTCAATTAACAAATTAAAAAAAAAGACACGTTATTTCTTGCAGAAAGTTAACACTTGTACGGGAGTAATAATCATCTTCAGACAGAGCACAATTGTTCTGTTTAATCTTATCCTTAATGCTATTGCATATATTTCATATCTTTCATCAAAGGCTCTCAAACTATTTAACAAAGAGCTTCAGATATCTCCTGTAAAGTAAGAAACTATCACCTCCACTTTCAGGTAGTAAGGAATTAAAGACACTCCAAAACTTTGGCCACAAAGCTGTAAAAAGCCAGACCCGAAACAGAACCTAGGTGCTGGTCCATATTAAATGGCATCTGTTACATTTCTATCCCTGCTTCACAGTGATTACGGAAAGAAAAGCTTTGCCAACATCTATAATCACTTATTTGACAGCTGCTAACCCCTCGAACATGAAAGCAATTTATACACAGTGCCCTAATCTTCCTGAATCTGATCATGTATGAACACAGCCCTTGTACTTGTTCCAGTATCGTTTCGGGTTCTTTCTCAGTAAGAATGTAGTCTTCTTCCTTTTTCGGAAAGAAAACAAGCCACTAAAAGACAGAGTTTTAACACACAGCCATCAATATGCTGTTCTTACAAATACAAAAATGTAAAACAGTAACAGTGATACATACTGTTCTGTGTCAACAAAATGACTTTGTTTTACGCCCAAAAAACTATCTTTCAGCCTCTACAAGACAGATAGGCCTGGCCTTACTCTCACAAGATACCCACTGGGACAGCCAAAGAAAAAGAAATTCCCAACAGAAAATAACACTGCTTTCTCGGCATCCTCCGCATCCTTAACCTCAAGATCCACGAATCTCTGGTGATCACAAATAACAACGGACCTTAGAAACATCCAGCAAAGTCAACATTTGCAAGCCTACTGCACTAAAAGCTAGCCTTCAGAACCATATTAAACGGTAGTGTCTAACGTGAGGAACTTCCAATAAAGGCTGGATAATGCTAGTGTACAGGAGTTCATTGCAGACGGTTGACTGTGGCTCCTCTGGCTGAGGAAACCTACCAAACCACCAGAGCACTTCTAGCACTGAGCCTGCTGAGAGTGGAACATGAGGACATTACGAATTCCCACTGTGCCTTCAACAAAGGACAGCTGGCACTGGGTTTAAACAATGTGAGCTAACTAGGTTGCTCATCACCTGGAAAAAAATATGTTGCTCAGAGCCTTTTGGACACAATGGCGAAGGTGAGGAAGGTTTTCTTCACTTCCTACACAGCCTGGGCTCAATACTGCAAAGAAACTTTGAGACACAGTCAGACTCAATGTCGGATTTTTGCCAGCTGAGCTCCCTCATACTTCCTCACTTTCAGGTCATCTGAATACCTTGACAACCTGCGAGGATAAATCAAGCACAGAAGGTGTTTAAGAACTAAACAAACATGTCAGGTGTTTCTACAAAGCCTGCACCAAGTTATATCAAAGTATCCCAAATTCCAGATCCTTGACAAATGCATCACACCGTTTGGAAATGGTGGGCAGTGACTTCAAACACAGCCGTGCTGGCTATAAAAAAAAAACAAAGGAGACTGAGTGAATCTGGGAGGAAAGTGGGGGAGAATGCACACACACTGATTATCTTTGCAGCCTCCATTCATCTGATCAGGGTCCACTCACTGAGGAGCTCTAATCTTAAGAAACTGCACAGCAACATGTTAATGCTGGCAACAGTGATCTCAAGGCTACAGAGAATTACCATTACACCCTCCTAACGACGCTTCACAACCTGACAGAAGCCTCAGAGCCTCAGCAATTCCTGCAACACGTATGTACCTCCAGATACAGCATAAATGAATGGCCAGGAACCACCACGATGACCAGGCTGAGACTCAGGCCATGGTCTTCGCCTTGCAGCAAGCCCATGAGTGATGAAGGAGGTTTGGCCTCCCACCTGCTTCAGGCACAGCCAGAAAAGCTTTGGGCTCTTACCACACACAGCCCCTGGTTCTGCCACCAGATAAAACGCATCGCTGTGTTACTTGGAAACAGCTCCCAGCGACTGATTGCTTTTTTTTTTTTAAAAGAAATTATTTACACTGGCTCTTTGATCTTTCTCAGCACTAGCAAAAACGAGGCTCCCATTCGGCGAAGGCCTGAAGGCGTGTGCCAAATCTGAAGCACAGAAGGAGGCCTGTTGGCTACAGCAAGACTCAAGCGCTTCAAGTCAGGCACACTCATAACCACGTCAGGGCCAAAATCCTTGAGCAGCCATAGAAATGCATCCAAGGCCTGCGCTTGCTTCTGGAAACTTTATTCTCACTTTACATATAGTCAAAACCTGACAAGAGCTCACTGTCGGATTATGCAGGAAATCTGCAAGTTTCACCAAGGTGTGATCTTATGCTTTTTCACACATTATTGTATCATGCCGCGCCAGAACACTAACGTATGCACAGTTCTAAAATAGCTTGCATTATTACAGCACAGCATTGAGAAATGTACTAAAAATCCAACCAGCAGACCTCCAGAGATTTGCTCCTCAGTCACTTGCAAACTGATAAGGGGGTCACAACTGCCCTTCTTAACAACAAAAAAAAGAAAACAAAACCAGCTCAGCATTCTATAGCCTTTTTCCCCATTTCTCTCTCTCTTTTAGATTAAAACTGTCAATTGTCAGATTTGTCTTTGGTCATGTTGGGGTGGGAGAGTGGGATTTAATAACATTTAACTGACTTGCTATCAAGAAGGAAACATATTTTTCTTCTCTCAAATTTGAAACAGACACTCTTTTTTTTTTTCTGTTGGCCTACTTTCTTTTAAGTTGCTTTTCAATTATTTATGAAAATGCAATAATGCATTACTTTGCTGTGCAAATGTTTAGAAGAAGGAGATAGTGTCTTTCAAGTGAAAAAAAAAAAAACATACATGGTTACATAGGGGTTTATTTAAAAGCACTTTGCAGGTGATATTTTATAAAAAAAAACCAAACTAACATACTTTCACTTCCCCCCACACACGCATGCCCATTTTCTTTAAGTGATGCATTTCATTCAATTAAAAAAAGTCTGCAGCTCCACAGAAACACCCCACTTGTTCCTCTCCAAAGCAGGAGAGGGGAAGAGAGCCGGAAGGAACATAAGCTCCAAATGGGAAACTGCACAGCAGGCTGAACCAAAACCTATCAAATCACTGAAAGGACTCCACACCTTCTGAATAGCAAAACCAGGGCAAAATTTTATACCTCTAGATAAAGGAAATTAATAGCAAGACCACCAGTGTTTCACTCAGATTTGTAAACGGTGTTTTGTCGAAACAGCTGTTTTTTTGAAACAGCTGTGTTCCCAAGCCCATTGAACACCAGAGAAGGCTGATCGCTGAACTTCCTTCCACTTCTCTTGAGGTCCCACGTGGACACATGCTCAAGTGGATGTACTTTCCAAAGGGTCACCACCTCTGGGTTTTAGCATCAGTCATCTAAAACAAATAGCATAGTCTGCTCTGACGGCAGCAGGTACAGAACTAGGCCCATAATGCTTACCTCCCATGTCCTAATTTCTACAACATACCTTGTAAGTATCCACATTATTGTCCTGGTATTGAATCAGGAAAAAAAAGCCTACAAGCATTAAAAAACAAATGCATGTATTCAACAGCAACACAACACAAACTGAAATGCAATTAGAACAGACAACACAGCAGAACAACCCAAAAGCTGTGTGGAGAGACTATGGCACCTCCATCCCTGAAGGCTTCCAACCACCAGCTAGATGAAGCCCCATCTGGCCTGATGTGCTGTACAAGGGATAGGGGGAGCCCATCCCTGCCCACAGTATCACTGCTCAGGACTGAAACCCATTTTGCACTCTCTGAAGCTTCTGAAGAGCATCTCTAAGACACACTTCCCACAGTCTACACAGATTTTTAGAACAGGGAGTTAATGTTTAACAATGCAGGGAGAATTTAGGAAACAAACTTTTTTTCCTTTTTTCCTTTCTTTTGAATGACTTCAGCACCTCAATCTCCCAAAAGGTCAAAAGGGTGCCTACCATTCAAGGTACCTTCAAAACAGGATTCTGGCTGCACTGAAATCTGAGTTTTCTAACCAAGCACTGCACTTATGCAAATACTCACATTCTGCAGAGTTTAACTGAACTCAGCCATATACCTCAAGTTAAGTATAGACTTACATACTCTTCCTCATTGGGGCCATATAAGACAGCTCTCCAATTCAAATATTCTGAGTGAATTAGAACAGGGAAATGAAAAGACAGAGACATTTCCAAACACCCTAAGATCGGAAGGAACAAGACGTAGTGACTGATAAAATTAATTATATCGAAGCTGTATGGTTATACAAATAAAATTTTCCTTCTTATACATAAAAACAGTTTAAACCCAAGGAAGGCAGAAAGTAAAATATTGTATGAATTCCTAAATCTTGGCACAATTGTGCAACAGTTATAACCTCTTACTGCTATTTCTTTATGCTGTATTTGTGTGCACTGCAGGGGTGCTCAGGTGCCAGACTGCTGCTGGTATTTGTGCTGTTTTGTCTGCAGTGGAGCACCTTAACCTCCAATACATTTTTAAGGATCAGAGTCTCTTGGTTCCTCCATTTCCCTCCTCATTTCAGTTTGATACTTCTCACTAGGAACCACTTTCTGTACCAGCACAATGCACCAGTCACTAAAAGAACAGGGAAAAACACAATAGAAGGTGTAAGGCTGTATCTTACTCTTCCTCTGCCCCATTTCTTATTGTAAAAACATGGATTTTGCTACCCTGTCTCAATGAGACATTGGCCTAATGGCATTTAGTGACAGGGGGCAAGCATCCCCCTAGTCAATCACTGCCCTGATGGAGAGAGGCCTTTGGTTTCACAACTGTCAGTTGCCTTTCTCACACACTAAATTCACACATGCATAGTTGCACACATTCATCAGCATTTACTCATTTGCAGTCTCTCATGAGTTAATATTATTCCTCTACACTTACAAAACTTCCATCATCCCATCCACACCATTACTTACCTACGGCAACCCTGTCTGGAGGAATGCCTCCTTATATTTAAGTTGTCATCTGGAAACTGTTTCACAGAAGAAGTGACGAGCACCTCAGTAAACTCTGTTCCAGCTCTGCCATTTCCAACTACCAGCAGAAGGCACGAAGCCGATGGCAGCAACAGGTTCCAGGGAGAATTACAAAACTCTCCCTACAAGTGTGAGTACTGATTGAGTAATCTATGCTTGGCTTGCAAACCTGAACTAATGAATTGTCCCAGATCTGTTAATCTCAACCACAACGCACTGAACGTGCCGCGGTGCTGCAATGCAAACGCTCGGTTGCAGGAATCAGAACAAATCATTTATTTTGCTCAGAATCAGACTGCCCTGCTTCTGGCGGCCAGCTGCATATAATGACAAACATAAAATCAACCAGAAGCACAGAAAAGAGCTCAGTCTCTCATATAAAACACAAACTTCTCCCACACTTGAATCGTGAACCAGAATATTGCATTAACACACCCACTTTCCTGTGGTTCCACAAACTTAGATATCTATTTTGCATATCCTTCAGAGCAGATGCGTCCACTCTATCATTGCATGGAAGTGTAATCGACGCATATATTTCATTTTTTCTTATCATCTATGCATTTGCCTATATTTTGGCATGAAAAGCCTCATCTTTAACACCATGGCATAAGGAAGGATCCTATTTCAGGGAAAACACACTTGTATCTTACTGGCTGTACGTGCACAGAAGGCATGTGGAATGGCCACAATGGGTGTCCTTGCACGGAACCTTTCTGTCCCCAAGCTCCCTACAAAGCAGGTGCAGGAGAGACTCCACCATCGTGAGCTGCTGGATGAATCACTGCTACAGAACAGGTATTTTCTCTGTGCTTTTAAATAGTTTTTCAATACGGAAGTCAGTATCTGTTTTTAATTCAGGCTGCTCTGAAATCTATTGCACTTCCCGAAAACTACACCGCTCCTAATTTTCTTCTGATTTCTAATGGTTTCTGATTTTTTCTACGTATAAATCTGTTCCATTAGGCCTAATCTCCTGCAAAGTCGGTTGTAACATGAAAATGGTGTTGCTGGCTAAGAGAAGCAGCTCTTCCATCCACTGACCAGAGACACAACTTTAGCCCCACACCTCTTATTTTGCCTTTTTTTTTTTTTAAACAGACTGTAAAATTAACTTTTAGTTCCTTATTAAGTATTTAATTGGTTAGCTGAGGATTACAACAGTGTCCCCCAGCCCTCTTCATGAAGCTAAAAGCTTACTCATACAGAAAGATTTTATAGCAATGTAAAAGGATGATTCCACAGCCCTAGTTTAGAGTTTGAACCAGTTTAATTAAATATGTGTTTAGACAGACTGCTAAAAGACCCAGCATGGCGCTCAGTTGAATTTGAACCTGTACTATACGCTCACCTCCTATAGAAACCACAAACCCTATTTGTACCTGTATAACAACCAGCTCAAAGCTTCCAAGCAGCATGAGTAAAACTGAATTTTGCCCCCATTCCTCAAAGATGTTAACTAAACAACTTCTCAAAGCAGGCAGCCATCACCGCTCTGCTATAAGCAGGCAGCTTCACTTTGACCCACCTGTTCTCCTATAACTGAGGTTTAGAATTGCACTGAAGTTTTAAATTAAACTGAATACATTAAAATTACCTACATTAAGAGAGACCCGGAAAACAATTTTACTAATGGTAAATAGTCATACTTAAAGCATTTCCCTGGGAACAAACCAGTAGGGGCAAGTGTTCTAGGCAGCAAACCTAAGCCTAATGAAGAGCCTTCCAAGAGCCTTTAGACTCATTTCAAGTAGAACCTGGACCACTCCTCCATAGACCAGCAGAGTACAAAATGGAAATCACCTCTCCCAAGGGATGTGGTTTTATGTGGGTTGCGTGCTGTCAATCAGTGATACTCACATTAACACAGTGCAATGGACAGCTGAGCCTGCTGGGTTTCAAGCAGGACACACTCACAACCAAAAAAAAGCAGGTGTTAAGTGTTCAGTGTGTCCTTTATCAGACTATTAACAGAGCATTAACACAGTACAGGCTTCCCCCTGTATTTCAACAAAAGCCATTCGAAGGATTGAGTACTCATGCACAGAAATATGATTTTAAACTGTATGAGTTTTTTTCTGCTTGAGGAAGCTGTGCAGTAGTAAAGAGTACTGCCTTTATAAAATAACTTTGACCTGTAGTTTTCAGGCAACTCTTTTCCTTGAAATATAGGTAAATACTCTTTTTTGAAAAACAATAATCAGAGAATACACGTTAGCTTTGTCACCAGGATTTCTTTTTATTTAAAAGAACAACAGGAAATGGGACAAGGGGAAAAAAAAGACTTCTGTTAAAGGACAATTCTCTGAAGGGTCTTTTAGCTGGCAATTGTCAGCATTGCTCAGGGCCAATGGATCAAATTTAAGTCTAAAAAGTGCTGATGGTTGTATGAGTCATCACAGTAGGAGCTGGCGCTCCGGGCCACTCAAGTTCAATTTTTGGTGTTACCACGGGGTGTAGGAACTGGAATCTTGGTGAGCAAAGATTTACTTGGTATTTGATGCACTGGGTAAGTGGTATTCTTAAAATCACCAGCCTCCCAAGCAGCTAGTAAGCCAGCAGGAGGTTAGTAGGAAGAGAAAGTAATTGTCCTTTGTGCCTCTGAAAATAGCCAACATTAAAGGATCCTCTTATGTATTACCTGAGTCTCAATCTACGTTTGCAGCTCAAAGAGAAAGGAAAAGGCTGAAGTGGATGGAAAATAAAGCTGTCAGAAATATTAGAGGAGACCCTCCTCAAGCTGTCATGAAGCATACAGTCTCCTCATCTGGAAACGTGTGCAACTACAAAGGATGTGCACTCTACAAGCAATAAAAACTCGTTTGAACAACACACTTCCATTTACAGAACGTACTGTGTGCGTGCCTTGTGTCCACTATGTTCCTGAGGAGGCCAGAAACACAGGCAAAGGGTCTGCAAGAATGACCTTACACTTCTTCATGATGTCCATCACCAGAGCAAGCGTCACGCAAACTTGAGCTACTTTAACAGGCTGCACACATGCACTCTGAAATCCACTGTGTCTGCAGCCTCCACTCTCCACAAAATGCCAATGAAGGAGCAATTGCATCATAACGACAAGTGGGAGTGACTGCAGAGCTTTGGTCTTGACCTGAATATTCTTATCTGTTGTTAAATTTCACAAACGGAAACAGCTCTTGCTTTAAATTCCCACAGTCCCACAGTTTGGTCACGGATCTAAAAGGAAGTTTTCCTAATCTGAACTAAGCATGCCATGAAAGAGGAAAAAAGCTCCCAAAAGCTCACAGCACTTCAGCACAACCAGGCAGGATTGTGTTCTTGTTTCAGGCTTACGTTAGTACACTGCCTAAACGAGATCTGTATCTGGATAATGGATCCTGATTAATTAGACCATTCCTACCGTTTTGAATAAATGCATCAACAAAATTGAAATTATAAAAAAAAGAGTTTCCAGAACAGGAGACTTCACAGACTCCACAAAGGCCACTCTTTCGGCCTAAGGCCCCACTGCCCGCTTCCTTCACAGGCAACTTTTCCACTGCCTTCAGTGCAAGTTGGGCTGTGCCCTTCAAAGAACAGGAGGGGATTCTTACGTAGGAAACAGTGAAAAATCCTCTTTGCTAACGGGAAAAAATCCTTACAGTAATAATATTTAAAGTATCTGTTTACAGCGGTCAAAAAATATGACAGCCTACAACGGCATCATAGCAGCGCTCTGGCAATACTGCAGCAGACTGTTGTATTTTTAGAAGGACTGTTCATTTACTTTCTCCTAAATGCTGGAATTCTTGTTTTTCACCAAACGCCCTGTTTGTCGGCGCATCCGTATGCCAACATCTCAGTGTGCATCCCAGGGTAAGGACGAGCAGCAGGCAGAGACAGGGCTCCTGCGCACACACTGCACACAGCAGCGCCTCAGAGATGCCAAGTCTCCATCTCCTCCTGTGCTTCATGTGGTGACAGCTAGCTCACAAACCTTCCTGCAGCATAGCAGCGTATTTTCACCACAAGTAACAGAAAGATGCTGCTCCTGAGCACCAAGGAACTACCCCACTGCACACAGTGCAGAGCTTAATAGGATTGCTCCACCTAACCGGTTTTGGCAGGCAGCACGCAGGGCAGAGGCACACAGCAAGATTCATGTTTAAGCCCTCCTATGTATTCTCATCATACTGACACTTGAAATGGATCTTACCATTTCTAAACTCACGAGCAAAGTACCTGCCCACCTAACAGGGCAGCAGTGAGCTGCTACCACAGGATCACAGCAGCACAGCTGCAGTCCTTAAGAGCCCCTACAGCTGAAGCTCGGGCAGATGCCGACAGAACTTGCATGCTTTTCCTTCCAAAAAGCACACATAGCTTCCATCCCTTATAAAAACACGGAGTAGGCAAAATGAGATACATGTGCACACACATGTTAACTGAATTAACTTGAGGCAGTCGATACATCCCGAACGTCCATCTGTTTACAAAAGACACTTGTGGCTTTCAAGTCTTGTGCTCCTTCTAGTGTAATTCTCAACCAAAACAGTTTACGTTCAACCGGAAGGCTCTGCTGCAGGGTTTCCACACATAATGGCCACGTGTTTATCGGGTTCTCGTGTTTGAATTATGTCAGAATAGCCGCGCTACCCATTCACGGAACGCACCGAATTGATGCCAGCCTTTCCCATTTCAGCTGGAAAGCCCCATGAAGCAAAGCTGGGAACAGCCTTGTCAAATGGGATAGCTAACAGTAACAAAAAGCTCCCGGTTCTGCAGCTGTGAACTCTATTTTCAGGCCAAAAAGTCCACTTCCGTAGCAGTGCCATACTTCTCAGTACCGGGTGGTACCGAGGGGATACGGAGCAGCAGTGGGTGCAAGCAGCTGCTCTCAGGTGCCTCCAAGTGATAAAGGCTGCAAAGAACTTGGTACAACCCCTCGTGTGAGAGAAACTGCCTTCTGACCTGAGAGATTCACTTCGGCAGGGCTGCAGGCTTCCAGCTTTCTTTGTATGGGGATGAGGGAAGCCGGGACACACCGCCTTACTTTAATTCCAGTAGCGCAACCAGAATAAAACTTCACGTTTTTTCCAGCTGACTTCTGCTTCGTACTCCATTCTTTGACAGAGATGGAGCAGAACGCGTCTCTGCAGCTCGATCCCTCTTCCCCCTCTCACCGCGGGGTATCCCTGGCGCTGCGCGGGGGTCTCCCGCCCCGGAGCGGCGCTCCCCCGTGCCCAGCGCTCCCGCCCGCCCCACCGCACCGCTGCCGTGCGGATGGCTGCGATGTCGGACGCCTACAGATCTCCCACGTGCCTATTTCGTTGGCCTGCTGGCTTATAAAAAAATAAATAAATAAAAAATGCCTAGGGGCCATTATTCATCAGCAGCAAGAAAACAAATCGCTCTTAGACCTACTCCTCTCGCAGATTCCCACACTTATTACTCAAAATCCCACAGCTTCCCATTGGCTCTACCCCTGACCAAAGTACAGCGCCGCGCAGCATGCCATCCCCGGGGAAAAGCCGGTCACGTTCCTCCCGACGGACGGCTCCGCTCACTCCGGGCTCAAAACGAACCCCATAACTTTCCCGACGCCCCGCTCTGCCGCCGCCCGGGCTGCCGACTCCCAGCCTCAGCCGCCGGGCGCGGGCGGGACGAGTTGCGCCCAACTTCGGGCACGAGGCGCGGGGCCGCGCTGACAGCCGCCCCCCGCCCGCGCCGCCCGCCCGGCCCCGCCGGCAGCCCCGGGTTGCAGCGGCGCTGGGCGCGCACCTACCCGCGGTCCGCCGAGTGTCCTCCGGGCGCGGCTGGGACCGGGGGACGGGCGCTCGGCCGCGTGCTGCCCTCCTTCCCCCCGCGCTCCTTCCCCCCCTTCCCTCGTTCTGTGTGTGTCTCTCTCTCTCTCAAGGACGAGGTGAAATCCCTTTGCTGGTCATGAGGCGGCTTCAGAGACAAACAACACAATGCGAGTGCCAATAACAAAAGGCAAAAAAAAAAAAAAAAAAAAAAAAAAGAAAGAAAGAAAAAAGAAGAGAGACCGGGAACAATGGGGGAGGAGAGGCTCTCGGCGCGGTGTCTGGCCGCCCCCGGCACCCCGAGGAGGAGAAGAAGGAGGAGGAGGCAGGCGGCGGTCCCGCCGCACGCCGGGGCTCCCTCGCAGCCACCCCGCGCCCCCTCCCCGCGCGGCCGCCGGAGTGACGCGCGCCGTCCCCGCTCGCGGCCGCTGCCGTCCCCATCCCTCGGGCGGGGGGCGGGCGGAGCGCGGCGCCTCGGAGCCTCCCCCGCCCCGGGAACTTGGCGCGGAGCTATCGGAGAGCAGCGCGCGGCGGGAGCCTCGGGGGTGCCCGCCGGCCGCCTCGCCCCGCTGCCCGCTCGCGGCTTCCACCCCCGGTTTCCGGCATCCCGCGCCGGGCGCACGTGCGGGCCGAGCGCCGGGGAACGGAGCGGAGCTCGAACTTCGGGGCCGCTCCGAACGGCTTCCTCTGACGGCCGCCGCCGGGGTCCCGCAGCGCCCCCCGTGCTGCCCCGCAGCTCCGCGTTACCTCTTGGCCGCCTTCTCCCCCCGCCGCTCGTCGCGGGGCCCGTCCCGCCGCTCTCGGGGCTCCGCGCTCTCCTCCCCGCCGCCTCTCCGTTCGGACCGCCGAGGGGAAGCGGCCCCGTTGGGCGCGGGAGCGGCGCTCGCCCCTCGATACCTGCGGCCGCCCGCGGCGGCCCGTGGGCAGCGGGGAGAGCGGGGCTGCGTTCATCTCCGCGAGGGCGGCCTTATCTCCTACAAATATGTGATCCTGGGACACGTCCAGTAATTAACGGGAACAATCAAACAATCTCGCTGCCTTCTCGGGGATTTAAAAAGTCATCATCTGGAATTCATGAGCGTTACAACCTTTTTTTTTTTTTTAGTTTTCTAAATCTTTACTTTTTTTGTTCCCTGCTTGGATGCGTTGCTGTGTGTGATCTTTCCACTGTGTGCGTGTGTCCCTCGGTGATTTTTTACCCTTTGATGCAAAAAGATGCAAACCATTAACGGCAGAGAGATTCCTCCCAAGTGCTGATTCAGGGAGACCTCAGACTTCTCCGTAGGCGTGGAAAGGGCAGGAACTTTGAGGGGGAGAAAAGAAGAGGGATCGCTGTAGTGTTTTGGAATGCTCGGTGAGGCAGGCCAGGCTGCGTCAGCACAGCGTGCCCCCAGCACCGCCCCAAGCCTGCCCCACCTGCACCAGGATCAGACAGGAGAAAGGTACCTGAATGGCAGAGTTCTGCCCCGCGCCGGCCCCTTTGCTCTCATACGGCTCTCTGAGTGCTTTGTATCGAGTCCCCACTGCTTTCTGCCAGCCCCCCCTGTGATGGTGGCACCCCCGGCCACCGACACCGGCAGTCACAGCTGCTTGGTCTCCACTGGCAGCCAGGCTGGCAGAGGTAGCTGTGTCCTGCCCACACCTTTCAGAACACTTCCCCGTTGCAATGGATCCCACTGATAAGTGCTGCCCCCCTCCCTTCGTGCTCTGTGCCAACTCCTCCCTACATCACACCGAAGTTGCTTGCAGTTCAGCACAAGAAAGGAATGAGGGTGGTTGGGTCCAAAACTAATCTGGAGTGGAGAGAAAAAGCTCAATGTGGGTGCATTTTATTTAAGATCAAAAGCACAATGGTGCGAGATTGTATTATGCTCTCCACGGGAGCTGTGTTTTTCTACTTCTACAATAGGATTAAGGTGTTCAGGGGGAAAGAGAATTACAAAAAAAAAAAAAAAAAAGAAAAAGAAAAGAAAAGAAAGAGAAAAAAAAGAAAAGAAAGCCCCATTGGCCCGATACCAGCTCGATTTGAGGTTTCCTTAAATAAGGAAGATGTTTCAGCCCTCGAGGAGTCTATCATCCCATTTCAAACCACTTTTAAAAACAGTAATTGTGAATGCCAATAATCCTTCTTTTTTTTTTTCCCTTTCACTATTTATTGTTGAAGAAACATTCTGCTGTTCATTTTATTTCTTTTTTTAAATAAAGGAAGGATGTTACCATCTCTGTATTGACTCATTTCAAAATTGTCAGTCAACCAAATGCTTTTCAGTAGAACCCAAAGACATACCCTTATTTAGCCGTGCGTAGCTGAGAACACAAGATGTTGAATGTTAGTGCACGCGGGTTGGACACAGCTGGGAGCACAGCTTCAAGCCACTGTTCCACCCTGAATAACTGCAGAAAGCACAAAAGAACATTTTCGGCGTGACTTACCCAACGAGAGGAGCTACCGTACAAAGGCTGCTACGGATTGTCGATGGGAAATTTGCACAGCTCCAGCTAACTTCTGCCTTCTGAACGCCAGGGAAGCACAGCTGGAGTCTGGGCCTGTTCTAGCTGAACTCATGGAACGCAGCTGTGTTTAAATAACAGGTATCGCCTGTCTGTACAACAAGCGGTGTGCTCCAATAAATCAATTTGTGCCTTCTTAGTGATGGTGGTTTGTACTCAGGTCCCCTTTCACTAACTTACCCCCAACCCCTGTGCTTGGAAGGTTATCAGTTATATCTTTAGTGCTGACTCCATAGAGAAAAAACACGGAGGTAGATCTCTGCTTGTGCTGAGCAGTCTCGGGTTCCTCCTGACTTCACCTCTTTGCTACCGTTCTCTGCAAGCTGCCACACATGCCTTCAAGCCCCATCTTCCTAAGGAAACTCAGACAATTCCCACATTCTCATACAGTAAGTCTTAGCTCACTCATTTTCACAAGAACTGATGTAAACTGCAACTTTTCTCCTATGGAAATTATTTGCCACCGCTGCTCAGATGTATACATGACTGCTCCAAAGCCCAAGTCCTACAGAACAATGTTATCCTTGTGCCACATTAATCAAATTATTGAGCAGCTGTGACAACGGTGAAGCCCTATCAAAATGAAGAAACCACTTTGGAACTTAAAAACATCTGTTTCCATGTCAGAATGTGTCAGCCCTAGAACTCCCTTCTGTGGCCCTTATCAAAGCATCACTGTTATCTTTGACTTTGGGGTGTTTTATCCGCTCTCTGCACCACAGTCAGGGTGTTACCTGCACTGATTTCCGCCAGAAGGAAGAGCTTCTGCCAGTGACATAGAAGCAATCTGCTTCTCTGTGGGTCCCAACTCCTTTCCCTAGAGGCAACAGAGAGTCCCAGTTATGATATTTCATAAAGACATCCAAGCATTTTCCCAGGGAGCATGGAGTGTGCTGCTGTGGTGTCCCTCCATGGGGCTCTATACGTTTTCTAGTCAGCTGGTTCCTCAAACTGAAAATGATGGATTTGTGCTTACATGCAGTTTGGATACCACATTTAGATCTTACCAACTAAATAAGGAATACATTAATTTTTAGTAGAAGGTGGATACAAAATCCAAAAGAAACAGGAAATGTTGATTAAATTAAATGCTGATTAGGTCTTCTGTAATTTAAACTGTAGCAGGTGCGTGAAATAAAAAGATAAAAGGAAGCCGGTTGGAAAAGGCAACCAGTTGCTTTTAGTTGTCCATGCTGAGCAAAAATTAAATGTTAAAAGAATTCTCTTTCAAAAAGAGAAGAGCTGCCTAAGCAACCCTCATCTCCCGTTCTACCATCAGTAACTCTTAGATTTCAGTGAGATCACTCACATATATAAAAACAAGCATAATCTCCCAGGACACACAGATGAATAAAGGCGGTCACAAGGATGGATTTAAGAAGCAGGCTGGAACTTCATTAACAAAATATTTTCACATGTCAAGCAGTCAACTGGGCCCGATGCAGGGATTACAGAGCTCCAGTTTAGAGCAGATCCTCCCGAATCCCTCCCAAATGAGCTCACATCTCAACCTTTCCCCCAGAATAGGAAGGAGGACCTAAACCCCCAAACATTTCATTTAGATTTGCTTCTTTCTTAGTCACAAACACAGTTGCAAAGTTCCTGATTTCTTATTCCAACTTTAGTTTCCTTTCATGCTGGAAATTATCTCAATTTTCCCTTAAATTCCAACAGATTAATAAATGCACATAGCATCAGATATTCCATTTCCAAACCCATCATATATTCAATTTCCAAACCCAACTTTTCAGCCTACCTGTGCTTCCATACTGCTACAAAGACCAGGAAAGCATCTTATGCCTCCTCCAACCACAGCAGAATAGAAAATTAGACCTTTCTTGGCACTGCAACCAAGTAATAGCATTCCTGGACCATAGTTTCTATGCTGTGGTGCAAAGGGAGAAGAAATACTGTACCTTAAGGCACAGAAATCCCCATACCTTCAGAGCTTCATCTCTGTGCCTACCAAAGCCAGAGAACCAGCCCAGGATGCCAGCTGGCATTCTCACACATGCATATTCCAGCTGCCACCTTTCTTCCATGGCTGTTTTCCCCACCACAAAGATAATTAGTAGTGTTTTCCGTTGAGCTTCCACTGGAGGTGGGGGAAGCTAATGCAGGATGAGAAACCATGTGACGATGCTTATTGATGTCCGGGCACCACTAGGAATGTGTCCTGTGCAGCTCAGGGGGTCATTTAGCACTAATTAGTCAGGGCAGACCATTAGGGCAGTGCAAGTGTGGTACTTGCAGCACCCCAAACAATGCGGGTACACCAGTGTTGTGCAGCATTGTGCACAGTGTACACAAGTAAGGACTGTGACATGAAGTCTTCAAGGTGATCAGCATTTTGGGGTTGAGGAAAGCTCTCCATGTTGAGGAAACTCAGATGGCACAGAGTTTTCCAAGGGCAGATGTACTTGGGTTTTTTTAAACCTAGTCCCATTTTCTAAAAGTGATGATCAACTGAAGAAAGGAGGTAATCAAGTCATCTGAAAATAGAGGCCAGTTCCTGTAAGGAAGATTTAGCAGGAATGAGTGTTTAGTGTCTTCTCATTAGTGCAGGAACAGGAATTTATATATACTGTTTTATAAAGATTCGTATTTCTACAGTTCTTACATGAAAACAAAAGAAAAAATGTTGGAAAAGGACAGAAAAATGACTCAATCCCCAGTTACTGCCAAAAGTCACTAATTTTGAACACAATCAACTGCTGTAACATAGAGGTGGTTTTTTTTTTTTCCTCTATTAATGTGCAGTAATTAATAGCAAAATAAATCTGAAAAACATGGTGTGATCCTTTTAAAAGCAGCATGTTCTCCATAGGTTTATGATCCAGCATGTAAATAGCACCCTCGAGAAAAGCAAACAAATATAAAAATAAAATAAAATAAGGAAGTGGCAAATTCCCCAGCCAAAGATGCTGAATGAATGCAATGTTCATTCTGTTAATCGGTGACGGTGGGTTGAAAAATCGTAGAGCACGGACCGTTTTTGTTACAACATTTTTAATGCAAAGCCGTTTTCTTGCATTCCCATCCTTCATAGAGTAACACAGCTTCTGATATTTCTGAATTACTATCATAAAAACAAAGAGGAGAGGAGGCTGAAATGCAATGAGATGTCATTTGTATTTGGAACGGGGCAATCGTTGATTTAAAATTGCCGTTGAAACTCCTCTTCTGAAATGATTACTAGGTTAGGAAAACAACACTTTAAAACAACAAGCAACATCTGAATTTCTGGAGTAAAGCTCAGGTTTAATACTTGTCATAAGCTGTGTTTTGACTATAAGACCTGCACATTTTTAAATATGCACGTGTTCTGTTGCTCTCAAACTGTCCTACAGTAATGCTCTCGAGGTTGCTGTCCAGAAGGCTCGCGCTCCTCTATGTTTTACCAGTAAAGAGAACAAACAGTGGTACAATTCCACAGAAATGGGATTCTCTTTGGAGCTTGAAGCTTGTCTTACTTCGTATGCAGAGAAGGATAAGGAGTGCAAAATATTTTGTATTCTGGCTTTACAGTGTGTAAGCATTCGGGCTGCTCTCTACAAATGACTGCACAAGGTGAGAGGCACAGGAGAATCAGGCCCCAAAGATTTTCTATACTGGATCAGATCGCTGGTGCATTAAGTGTGTCACCTCACAGCTGGATGCTCCAAAATGAACCGAGCTATCTGGGTAGTACTGTCAGAACTGCTCTGGTAGCCAGCTTGCATCCAGAAGAGGAGACTGGTTTTTGTCTTTCATTTTCTTAGTGTGTCTAATCAGAACTGTCCTCAGCTGCGATCAAATTGTTCAGACTTCCTTACCATTTCAACAAGTGCCTGACTGGTCGGGAAACAGGTTGTAGAAGGCGGCATTAGAAATTACAAATAATGACACGAGAAACAAACAAACAAACAAACAAACACATTACTTTCTTACTGTTTTCCTACACTTCTGTGGTACAAACAAATAGTCCACAGTATAAGAAACACATGATAATTATGCTGTAATTTACATCGTGGCATTTTATACCGCAGAGCTACTTTGTGGAACTTAACAGCTTTTGTAATGATCCATTTAAGTCAGAAATGTAACATAATGTACATAAACAATAATTATATACAATATGCAAATACCATCTAGCTATAGGAAGTGCCAGATATCAGCAACACAAGGTAGCAAAAACATATAAACATACGAAGCTATCCAAGTCATTTACAGGTTTCCCATACCGAACCTCCATGAGAATCAGAGCGCAGCTGATCAAATCAAAGGCACGGGTATTCCTAAAACATTTCAGCATTCTAATGTTAGCATCAAAAACATCTAAACCCTTCTGTCTGAGGGAGAGCAAAACTTCCAGTGCACGCACTGAAAACACAGATCCTAATTGTCACAAAGCTGATGCAACTGCTTAAAAGCAGTTACATACCTGCTATCTGACTGAAAGCAATGACACTTCTATGTGTCCCTAAATAACTTCAGTCAAAAAAAAAACCCACCAACCACCCACAAACAAAACATACATGCAGTCGTAAAAATATCCTTACACTACTGTATATCTTTTATTAAGAAAAAAAAAGGTTTGTTTCAGCAATATTTTTCATCATATGCTGTATACTGGTGGTCCTGCTTCCAGAATGTAGAAGCTTTCAAGGAGAGCATGTGTCCCATCAGCCATTCACTCTTAGTCATTCTAACACTTATGTCTCGATTGCAAGTCTACTGTTAAAAAAATAAAGGTCAGTAAGAAAAGTGTTGGGAGTTTTTTATCTTTTTTTTTTTTTAATTCATGTAGAACTATTTATCTCCAATAATAATGAAGTAAAGAGGGAAATGAACCAATGCCCTATTTCCAAAAATGTTTATGTGAAAAACTGTTACTGACAACCTGACAATGAATGAAAAAGACAGCTCTTGTTTTGGATTGGTTTAAATGAACTTATTTTCTCTTCTGACAGTGTAATTGAAATGCCTGATGAGGAAGGTGAGGAGTTAGTTCCTATTTATTTATTTATCTGTTTATTACTGACTTCAGAGCAAACTGAAAAGTTTGGGACAAACATTTCTCTTTGGAAAATGTTCTGCAAAAATCTACCCCTCCAAGACAGAAGCAGGGCTGTTCCTTGTCAACCCGAAGCTGGGATTAGAAACCAGGCTTGTAGACAAAGAGAAAATCCAAGAGTTTTTAGCAAGGGCTCTCCAAACATAATATTGCTGTAGTCCTTCCCACCCAGAATCCAGCTGCTTATATCTGGAATATTCTTTTCTCTTTCTTAAATAACAGCGATACTTTAATAGCAAAGTACCATAGATTCATAAAATCATTAAGATTGGAAAAGACCACTAAGATCAAATCCAATTATCAGCTCATCCTCACCGTGCCTACTCAAAGAATCATGGAATCACTAAAGGTTGAAAAGACCTCAAAGATCATCCAGTCCAACCATCAGCCCATACCAACTACGCCCACTAACCACGTCCCTCAGTGCCACATCTCCATGTTACTTGAACTCCTGTAGGGACAGTGACTCCACCACCTCCCTGCACAGCCTGTTCCAATGCATCACCACTCTTGCTGAGAAGATGATTTTCCTAATATCCAACCTGATAGCCAAGCAGGATTGACTCACCTCCAGCATTTTACCCCTTCTCTAAGCTAGCAGGCACCCACCACTAGTTAATTCAATTTCCTTCTGGGGCAAGAAGGCTTTCAAAGACAAAGGTGACTGTGAGATAAGCAGCAACCATAGGGAAGCAGAGACAGACTAGGGAGAAAAAAAAAGGGCTGACAAAATCCCTGGAACAAGAGGAAAGAGATGTCAGAAGTAGGTTTGGAGGAGCCTCAAACAGGCTCAACCTTAAAGCAGCAAACTTTCACTTGTGGTAGTTTGAATCTTCCCAGCCTTTTGGGGCTTTGAAAGGCTCATGACTTTCAGGATAATAAGATAATTAATATTTAGCTTGTAGCAGGTTACTGTGTTTTACACTGGAGCAGACAGCATCTCTCGAGCATGCAGGAGTTGGAAAAGCTATCTTTTCCTATTTCGGTTCCCTTTGTTCAGAGTTGCAATCTATTTAGTTGCTGAGTTGTTGGAATGACACTGAAAGCTAATCACCCTTCCTACTCTCATGTTACCTTCCACTACAACCTGTTTACCCTCCTCACCCGCTGTTTTCCGAAAAACCATCTCACTGCTAAGTGGCAGGATTACCGTTTCAGTGGTGACACAGCTCATCAGAGAAGAATGCACGCAGATGAACGTTATTTTTGCAGGGAGGGGAACGATGGGTTTTGAACAGATTCATTCAACAGAGATGGTAAGTGCAATCCTGCTTGTTACTGTAATTTACCAGCCCATATCTTCACCCTCTTGGCCTAATCAATTCCCTGTTGATCAGTTCCTGACCATTGCTCATGTGTGTGTGAGTGTATCAGCAACAAGCATGCAACAGAGTGCTTGCGTTCTCCCTGTTGGGAAGCATGTGAGCATCCTATGACTGAAAATATGCTCCCTGCATAATCCTGAGATTAGCAAATATCTGGTAAAAGATGTCAGACAGAAATGGGAGGAGAGAAAGTGCTTAAGTTAAGCACAGAGGAAAACCCAGCACATGAAACTAACCAGTTCAGGATTCATCTAGGATAGGATAAATGCATCTCTATCACTGATTCCCATGTGACCTGGAGAGAGGCTTGTCAGCTCCCCCATCTTCAACATCCCTGCTTCGAAAAAGGAGAACAGAAGTAGGTAAAGCTATTTTAAAGATCCTTGGCTGGTTAGCAAATGTGCTGTATGAGTGCCAATTGATTATAATCATCTTATGGCAGATAGGGGAGAGAAGGACAGCAGATCAGAAAATATGCTCCTCTCAAACTGTAGCGTTCATGAAAAATGTCACTGGTTGAAAATGATTATCATTCTGGTAGCTGAGATCAGTGGAGTCTGATGGAAAGCAGCTAGAAGCCTAGCTCATGGGCCTTCCTCACCTATTGGCCACTGGTACTCGTAATGCTGGTGGGAGTAGTTCTCCCAAGAAGCCTGTTCAGGAGGCTGGTGGGGGCATGTGGAAATGGCACATGTCCACAGTTAGGGCTGTCACCTGGCAGGGTGGCAGCTGGGCTTTCCACATGCTTGTGCATCTCCTCACTTGTTCCACATGCTCAAGGCAACTGAGAAGCTTCTAGGTAGGAAGTGGCGGTGGCTGCTGGAGGCAGTACACGGGTGAACTGTACCCACTATAAACTCAGTCCACAGGTCGAGTCCTTGTGAGACTGAGAGATAAAGTATATCTGTCTGGTTTCTTTTTTTAATGAAAGGGTCATAAGCTTCGAGGAAGAAAAGTAAGCACACGCATGATCATGTGGTATTTTGCTTTATCATTAACACACCCTTTCTGACAAAACCAGCTAAAATGTCTATAAAAGAACAGCCAAGGGGCTTTAAGGTTCAGGTACTGTTAAAATAATTTTAGTTAAACTGTGTGTTTCCGTGTGGGAGCAGCCATTGAATACTTCTATCTATACAATGAAAGCTGCAGCCACTGAATACTGGTATCTATACAATGAAACCTACAATTAGAGCTGCCCAGAGCGACCTTCATTGATTCCCAAAGTGAAAGCAACCTGATACAGAACTTGAACTGAAGATATGATCAAAATCACAAACCTGGATATGGTGGTATGAAAAGCAGGGCTCTGTGGGTATTATCACTGTTCGGGTCGGTTTGATTTCTGGAGGCAAGCCAGTTCACTACTGAGGTTCTTCTGTCTACGTAAAGAAAGAAAATCGGTTCTACTCGGTACAGCTATCTGTCTGCTGTCTGTAAGTCCAGATGGTTTACTGATGTCTAACTGGACAAATCTTTCTCTTCGTGATTAACCGTATTTTTGGTTGGCAGCAGAGGGGAGGAAGGCAAGCAGAAGCAACCAAGAGAAAACACGAGGAAAAGTCTCAAACTGCGCACACAAAGCATTGCACAGAAGGGACGCTGCTGCCTCCTCCCCAGCCTGTTGCTCTGTTTCACCTTGCTCAGCCTCCCTAGTTTGGGTAGAGAGGACTGTGTGGCATCTGTGTGGGGCTCACTGCTGCCACTGCATTAGCTTGGCACACCCTCCTCTGCTTACCTGGCAACACACCAGAAGCCATTCTAGTCCATAGCAAAGACTTTTTTTCCCCATGATGTTTTGAATCCTTTCTTCAATCCTTTGTCAGCTGCACTTGGAAGAACTCCAGGCAGCCCAGAAGACAAAACAATGTAATAATTCAAAAAACACAGTTCATTTGCGTGCCAGTAAGGGTTTGTGTACACATTCCATGAAGGTACGGGGTGGTTTCTTTCAATGCAGCACTGCTTTCCTCCCATCTTGCCTTGCTTTTTTGCAACAAGGTGTAACCGAGATCATCATCCACAGTGCTTACGTAAAACACAGTGTCCCTGAATTTATTATAAGCAGGGCAAGGAGAAGAATCAAAATGTCAAGAAAGGATGTCAAATGTGTACATATTGGAAGCTCCAGTCTACCTCCTTTTATATACGTGGATAAAGAACACTATACTTACAGACAAAAGTACAGAAATGCACAAGATTATTTAACACTGTGTTGCGAATATGTACAATTCTGGTTTGTTGTCCAGCTGAAGTGCTCATGGCTGGAAATCCCCACTGTCACAACTGTCTGGGCCCCAGTGATCCCGTCCTCAATCAAGTTGCTCACTGCAGAAATAAATTACTCCATATCATTTTCTTAAAAGATTATTAAAAGACTTCCTCATAGCATTCAGGTTGCCAATTTGCACTGGGAGGCAAATGCAAGGTAGTAAAGTAATTAGCACCTCAGAAATCTAACAGATTAGAAGTGAGTATTTCTGTCTCAATTTGAACTCAGACACAATGGATCTGTAAATTCAACTCCAGCTTGAAAGTTGTTGGGGATGTGTTCTGCTGAGAATTAATGACGACCAGAAAAGATGGAGAAATCCTTGCAATGAAAGGCAAAACACAGCGCAGAGCGGAAAGCCAAGAGAGCGACAAATTTTGAAGATCAGATGGAAACTAGAGATAGATATTCTTACAAACAAAACAAACAAAAACCACACCGCAAACAAGCAAACAAAAAAACCCCCAAAAAACGAAGGGGCCCAAACAGCAAGAAGTTCTGTTTCTATATAGATAGTGGAAGCTTTAGTTTTCCTTGAAAATTAGCTACTACAAATTTAATCTCACTGCATAAGAGAAAGGCTTTACATTACCCATGAAAATGCCACAAGCCATGGGAATTATTTTCACCAAGTAAATATTTCACGAAGGATCTGGCTCTGCTAAGTAGTTGTCTGGGAAGCATTACTGCCACACAGAGCCCCAAAGATACAGGGACAGTCTGTGCTGCAAGAATCTCTATTGAGCTATACTGTACTCCACCCAGACAAGGGAGGTGGAAGAAGCAAAGCAAGTACAATCCACCTCAGAGACCTCAAAACATAGAGCCAGAAGTGTTCACACCTCTGCTGATGGAGATTAGACTGTCCATACCCCCAAAATTCAGAAAGTTAGCAGAAATGGTTAAAATAGGAAATCAAACTTTGCATAGCGGTTTTCCCCCACTCTCCTTGATAGTCTCCCATCAGCACAGCTCCTCTGGCTTGAACGCAGTTACTTCACTTATTTCCAATCTGCCATACAAGAGTAGAGGCAGTTAGGAGAGTTCATGTGTTCACGTGCACTTGTACACATGCGTGCATCGATATACATAATTTCTCAAAGTAAATATATAGTGATTAATTTAATATAAGAAATAATTGCAAACAGCATAGTGGGTCATGGGTGACAAATCTAATCATTTACTGAGAGTAATGTATGCAGAAATAAACAAGATATAGCTTATAAGCAGTGTGTGGGAAGTTAGCTATGATTCAGGCAAGCATTCGGATTTCTTTTTTGTGGACAGAAGGTTGCAAATTCAAGCACTTAACAGACACCTCTCTAATTTCCTTGTAATTAAAGATTTCTTTAATGGTTATTAAGGTCTCGAGTCCTAGTGCTGCCAGCTCATTATTGTATTTATGAGGTAACTATCAGCTAAAAAATATAGGTGGGCAAGAGGCAGCTCTATCTTATCCGGGGCTGTCGTAGCGCTCAGAGTCAGAACGTGTAACCCCCTCTAGTGGGAAAAGGGAAAAACTGTGCCTCAAAAGAATTGCCCACGGTGAGCTACGGGCATCCCCACTCCCTCTGTGCCTGATAAAGGAAAATCTCCTTGATCGCGCATCCCTGCGAGAGCCTCGTGCTGGAAGAGATGCAGTGTCGCTGTCTTTGTAGTGCAGGAGGCAGGAAAGTGCTGGTAACAGAACACAGTGAAATGAAGGAAATCAGGTTTGGGCCAAGCATCCTGTTCTACTTCAACAAGAACACAATTCAGCTGTGCCACCCTAAGAAGTTTCCTTTTAATAAACAGCCACTTCAGTAAGGAAGTTCTTTAGAAAGTGGGTTCTGAAACAACATAATTAACAGAAAGAAAAAAAAGGATGACAGGTACAAGCCTAGCCTACCTTTCTGTTTTATGACAGATCTCTTAATGGCATGCACTCCTGTTCTGGGAAATGGGACAATTTACTTGTTCGTTTGGATGATCTTGTTCCCCTCCCCAAAGGGGAATGAGCTGAAATGTGTTTGTGTTGCACAGTGCTGCGCTGGCACAGTGTGAGCATAGGCCTGTAAGCATTCTCCTGGTCTAACCAGGACTTCCCTCTTCAGGCAAGCCCCTGACGTTCTCCCATCTCAATTTCCCCATCTTCAAAACAGTGAAAATGCTTACCCTCAGAGTTCCTCAAAGGTGAAGTGCACACTCCGCAGCAAAGGAAATTGATTAAGTATATATACACAGCATGAGTGTATAAGCACACAGCACTGGCCACCTCAGTTCCCAGCATCCCCTCCTTGGCATGCGGATGAAAACTGCCTTGAGTACACAGAGCAGTGGCTGCCTACTCATGTGTGCTTCTTGTCCTGGGCAGGAGTCCGTGTTGCCAAGACAGCTGCTCTTTCAATATTTTGTCACTTCCATAGCTAAATGAAAACAGGCAATCACTTTTTAAGCACGCTCCGGAAAAGTGCCTGAAGGTCCAAAAGATGTCATTTGTATTTTGATGAGGGCTCAAAAAGGTATTTTTTCTTTCATTTGGCAAAAAGTAGATTGTCAAAGACCACTCTGCAAGTCAGGTTAATTATGTAGTGCCTATGCATGTCTGTAATGAAGCTAGATTTAGCTGGTAGACAGAAATGCTGGAACTTTGTCACAGGCTTCTTTCACAATGAGAAAACTGAAGTGCCCTCACAGCTTAGCTCTTCAAATCTTCAGAAAGCTCCTGAACCTCCTCCCTTTCCCTTTGCATTACAGTACAGACCTACTGAGTTTTAGGGTGGGATGACGGATGCATACTGAAAACGGAAATGGAAATACGGCTCAGAGCTGGACAACTGCCTAGATGGGGGAGCAGAAAGCCGTGTCCTCTTCCATGTTTGAAAGGCTGAGGAGAAGCAGAAAACGTTTCTCTCTGCTGAAAATCCATCTTGTACATTTTCTGTTCTCACATGAGCTGAGGGTAGCATTTCTCTTTTACATTTGTTCAGAATTGTTTTCTCATGTTGGGAGATTAATATCAGCAGTCAAGATGGTAGTTTTGTATATGTAATTTCTACATTCTTCACTCAGTGCATAATGTCAAAACTCTACTGATTTCCAGGGTTTTGGAGTGCTGTCTGCACCATCCGTGTGATACATATATATAACACGGGTGGTGTGTTGTTGTTGTTGTTGTTTTAATTTAAACATTCACGTTTATAGGTAATTTTCCAGTAGTCAGAAAACGTGGTAAAAGTGTGAAACAGTTTAAGATGCTAGAAAGTATGGTGCCAAATTCTAGAAAAGTTTCTCAGAATCAGCACATCTGGCCAGGAAACACCCCCAGCAGTCCTGCCTGCAACAACGCTTGGTTAGCTTTTCAAAAGAGGGGGAGGTTTAAGAGGTTTCATTTTAATGTTTTAATGCTGCAGCAGATTACAGCGCCTTACCGTAATCAAACCTTAAAACTGATTAATTCTGAAGATGTGCTAAAGGGTGTGCTGTTTTATAAAACGAAGAAAAAAGGGGATTTTACAGGTTATTATCTGCATGATGATTGAGGACTTCTCTCAGTTGAATGCTTGCTAATTTGCAAGACAAAAAAAAAAAAAAAAGAATAATCACTTTCAACACACACCTAGTTAAGTCCTAGTGGAAACCCATAGCTGAGACTTCTCTGTGAATGTTTGCATTTAGCTGAATCTGTACCTTCATAGCAGTGAAGTGCTACTACTCAGATTTTCAAGGCAGTCTGTGAAGCAGTGGGATTTTCACATGTGAATCTCTATTTTGAGAATTTAAGAGGAAGTACAGGTGCAAATAAATAGAGCTTATGTTAATATAACTCTAGCTAAAAGTTGAAGAACTGATACAAAATAATCTAATTAGAAGTCATAAATCAAATGCCTGTTATCTAGCGTTTAAATGTTCAGCAAAAAGCAGAACTGTGTAATTTCTTAATGACTTTTAAATAGCATGCACAAAAACTCATACCTTGCTGGTGTCACTCACTGCCTCACATTAAAATAAAACTAATCATGTGGGAAACAACCACCACTTGATCCTACTCTCAGATCCTTGCTCGGCACTCAAAGATCAAATCAAGGAGGCAGTGCTTGCTGCCCTCTCAAGGAATTCCTTCTCAGAATCAAAGCTGGCACCCAATGGCAGAAAATTACTGAGGTTAAAGACCCAAGTCCACTCTGCATCAGGCGCTATCCTGCCTGTGCACAGGACAGGCCCTTTTTGTACCCAGATGCATTCCCTGCACGAGCAGACTTCCTACATTTGCCACCAGTAGCCATGCCCACTATTTCAACTGCATTTTCCTGTGCTTGGAAGCTTGAATGTTTTGGCAGACTTTACAAATAAATGTGCTGCTTTTGACCTCCGGGCATTATCCGAGTCTGCAGCAGACATTTATCAGCCTGAACGTAGCGTTAGTTTTATGAACATTTCCGCTATTGATTCCTGTGAATTTCCAGCCTGCCCAGTTCTCTTTTCTGATCGGATGAACACCTGCTGCTCTCAGGGCTGGGCAGCCCATGTTGAGCACTTGCTCACCAGAGCAGACACACAGCCTGTGGCCCACAGCACAGCAAAGCTCCACGCAGCCATCACAAAACAGCTATCAACACAGGAGCCACACAAAGCTTGTGCCAGCACATGAAGAGGTGAGAAAAACAGGTGTGTAAGTGCAAAAGGCACTGTGCCCAGCCAGCTGCAATCCACCCTGTTTACATGTGGAAGAGGGCAGGCAACATCCAGAAGAGAAAGCAAGGTTGATAACATATCTGGTCAAAGCAAGGCCAGCATTACTTATTTTCAGCAAACACCATAGAGCACCTCTGGTGCTGAAGGATCTACAACGTGTGCAGAACTATATAGACTTAAGCAAGCTCAGTGCATATTTTACAAGCTCTGGCTATTGGTCTGTCTATAAAACCTGAGAACTCTGTTATGTGCCCGAGTGTTGTGCTGCAAGAAGCTAGCTGCACTTACAGCACAGCTGTACTGCCTGCTCCTTCAAAGAACAAGTTAACTTGCTCCTTCCTCATCTCACCTCAGGTGTGAGCTGATCTGACTGAAAAATACCTAGATATGTATTTAACACCTTCTCCACTCTGTCGCCGTAAGGGTGTTTCAGAATGACCTCCTTGTACACACACATACAGCGAGCTCCCAGCCGCAGCCTTCCCAGGCAGAGTCAGTGTGTCATCCACTCCAGAGGAACAGGATATTTAACTCTGAGAAGAGGTCCCTGGACGTTCAGAGTGAAACACTGCAGTTTACTACATGGGATAATGTCTCTCTCTAGTGGCTAGGTACAGTCAGTATAGCAGCCTGCTCCACTTACAGCTTTAATGACATTTTCTAGTTAAATAATCACTGCCATAGTCAAATCCTGTGCTAGGTCCCAAGTTTAAGCACTTTACTGAGCACATCAACATGCAGTCCTGACTTCACTGCATTTGATTAGGAAATGTTCATTTTGTAGGCACTGTTAGCTGTTTTATTTCACAGAAATAATACTGCTTGGTAAAGGGAAAGCTGGTGAATGCAGCCCATGTTTGAGAATTTGCTTCTGGCTATGTACATCTCAACTGAACTCTTGGCACTGGGAGTTTCAGGAGACTTCTATCCCAAGGATATATAACATTTAGACAGAGGGTGAAAATAAGCTTTTCCCTCAACTCCTAACATATTCCAACTTCTCACTCTCCTAAAAGCCAACAAAATGTTCAAGTGTAGTAAATTCTAATAAAAAAGGGGTGATACTCGAGTGTTAAGAGGCTGCTGACTAGATATAGATTCTCTCTCTCCACTTGCTCAAAAGTGCAGTTCAGCTTTAGTGACTGGCGACTAAAGGACAAGTAAGTTTTCAGAGGTAACTAGGTGCAAAAAAAGACAAGTTAAGCCCCTGTGTTACAAGGGCGTTCTAAAAACTCATTGCACATGCGGAGAAAATTCCACAGCACGCCCTGTGGAAAACCCTGCTGCACACTCAGCTTTCTTAAAATAACAAATGTCCTTCACTATTAATGATATGCAGTGACGGTCTGGTAAAAAAAAAAAACAACAACACAGTTTTCCAATCCAGCCTCTACTGTCCAACAACCACCAGGGTCATTGATGTTGACCACTGTGAGAACTTGTTAAGCAAGGCATTCAAGGGAGGTCTGTACTGCCCCCATCAAGATTATGTACACAATTAAATACACAATTACACAACTACATGGAACTTTCATCCCCAAGGCTGCCTGCCTTGCAACAGTAGTCAGTAATGCCTCAAGACTGAAAAACTTCTGATGATGATTTTAAGCATGCTGGTCCAGTTAGGTCAGCACAGAGTACACACTAAATGTAATCAACTTTGGAGATTCTTGCCAGAGCATCTTTCTGCAAAGCAGAGGGGCAGCAGTTGGGAGATGGAGCACCCAGGTTTTTGGACATACTGCAAACTCTATTGGCACTTGCTCCCAGCAGCACTCAGAGAGAGCAGCAAAACAGCATCTGGGAACAAGTCCACCTTCTGCCTTTGCTCCTCCCATTGCAGTGCAACTTTGCTACTTTGAATGGGAAACATGGGAGCTGCAGGACAGAAAGGAATGGTGGCTACATGGGGGAGATGTTCCTGTGCTAGCAAAACCCACTGTTTTTTCATGTGGCTAACTAGAAGGAAAACCTGGGGACAGGAAACAGGAGTGAAAGCTTTTCCAGCAAATTATAGACAAGGCAGTAGTTGGGGCTGGAGAAATAATATCCTGATGTTCTCCCAAAGCTGCAAACAGATGAATGACAGAAAAGAAAGATCTAAAATCTCTTTGCAGTTTTCCAGTCCCATGCTGCATCTCCTAGACTATGTTATTTTTTACCTAAGGGAAAATAAACAAACAAGAAAATCCAAATAAGAAGAGATCTTAATCTGAGATGAACTGTGGGCTTGCTATTTGAAAGTTAACACGTTGCTTGCTGCATCTTCTATGTGCACTAACCTGTGACAAGTGATGTTTTGCCTGTTGGAAGCCCAGTGAAATGGCACAGTCTGAACTTCTGGGACTGCCCAGAAGTTTCAGCCTAAGCTGAAGTGGTCTCCTACTCACCTCACAGGCCACAGGAGAGGTGATGGAAGCAACCCTCATCCTGGAGAAGAGTCTGTGGCTTCGAAAACAAGATGCACCTCAAGTGAGCACATCCAGCTCCAGTCTGGCCTGAGGACCGCTGAGGAGGTCTGGTCTCAGCAGGTTGAGACCTGCTGAAGTGAGGGGTGCATTTCAGCAGGGAATGGGGCCTGTGAGTTCCAGCTGTACATGAATATTGATAACAGCCTCCAAATACTTCTCTTTCCATCTCTCCTCCCAGGAGGAGCGAAGTGCTTTCTCAGCAAGGGTGGGACAGTGCTTCCAGAGAGGCAGGAAGGGGAAAACATCTCCTGTTTCTGCTGCCTTAGGGCTCAGTAATGCTTACAAGAAAATTAGCAGTGAAGCTGCCATTTACTTTGGAGGAGGCAGGATAAGAGTCTCATTTTCCTGCCAGACAACACACCCTCATAATTATGTATTCACACCATATTTTGATAATGGTTCCTTACAGACTAATTAATATGAATGTTTAAGAAGTCTAGTTTTAATATGTTAGTACTGAAGGAGAGACTGTAGTCCTGTGGGAGATAATACATATTTCCCACTAGTGAGTACCTTAGATCTTAATGTGTACAGAGAAATGGGAGCATATGAACCTACAGAGCAAAATACAGATATTTCTGTTATAGGACGGATTTCATACAATTAAAAATTAGGGCTTTTTTTTCCTTTTTTTTTTTTTTTTTTTTTTTTTTTGATAGCAGCAAGATTATTTTTTGTTTCCAATGGATGTATCTCTGTAGATGACATCTAATAACATGCAAACTCTGAAGGTTTTTCTGCCATCAGGAGGTGTGGATTCTCTGGTGACTAATAGAGGGTTGCCTTTCTGACCTTCACAGCACTAACAAGGCCTGTTTCTCCCATCCAGTCACCCATTTTCATGGAGCTTGGATGAACATAGCAACTTTGAAATTGCTGTCTTTCTACTAAACCTTGTTAACGTGCATGAAAATTCCTGAGAGGGAAAAGGAAGAGAGAAGCAAAGATCATCACTGTATAAGTCCTATTTCCCTAGGACAACAGCTTAAAAAACAAAAACAACAAAAACAATAAAATGAAGATATCCCCTTTTCTTAAATCACCAGCAAGAGCAATGAAAATGGAAATCAGTGATAATGATCTCACTCAGGCTCACATGGGTCTCATCATTAACAGGAACTGACTCATTGCATTTATTAGGAATTGCCATGATGCTATTTTATCTGCCCTCTGGGTCTTGGGAGCAGAGCTAAGGAAGCTTACCCCAAGCACAGACCGTGCTAGGCTTGGCTGGTCTCTGCCAAAAGGATTTGGTTCTGGTGGAGAAGCTGTATTTGGCTTTTTACACACTTGATTTAAAGATGTTCTTGATCTGAATGCATATTGCTATGAGAGTCAAGGCACACTGAAAGTCCTGGAGGTTATCACAAATACCTATATAAGTTCAAAGATAGTTGTGATCATCTGACTGCCTGGGCTTTTAGCTCTGATGGGCAGATGGGCTTCCTGCCACAGATGAAAAAATATATATCTCTGTTTTCATCCTTTATATTGCTTGAGGCACAGTCTGCAATGTATGTCTGATGTTCTGAGGTGTAAATACACAGATGAATAGCACATGGTACCATGGTACCTGAGTGTCTACTACAGGACACTGCAGTCAAGGAGCAAACCTCAGCAAGGCATCTCTGAAAGTGAGGTACTACCAGGTCACACACACCCTGGCTCATGCTCCTCTGCCAGCTCTCTCCTTCCATGACAGCCACTGCGAGCCAGGCTGGTTCGCCTGCCACAGCACTGAGACCAGCCTGATCCTGTGTAGAGCATGCAGGCAACCAGGGTACTGGGGGCAGTAGGTTTGTAAAAAAGATGGAGCCAGGAGGCAAGAACAGGATTATTTCTGATCCCTCTTTCTGCTTACACAGAAGTAGAGCTCAAGTCATGGTTAGTCATTTTTTCTAGTCCATTTTACCATCTGCTATTCTGTCCTTTGTAGCAGCTGACAACAGTGAAAGTACATGAGAGCTCCCATTTGACAGTTGTTTAAAAACAGAGAGACTGTACTCTGTAACCAAATATTTGTATTAATGAAGAAGTCATAAGCCTATACCATGGCTGAGAATCCATTTGTTCAGGTGCTACAAGAGCAGAACCAAAGGGTGGTGTATGATAACAGTATTTTTTAAAAAAAGCTAAATATGACTCCAAAGACAAAATATAAGGGAATAAAAGAACATGCTAAGACAACTGATTTAACTTTATAAGCAGAGTATAAGTCGCCTAAGCACACCTGGAAAAAGACAAAGAGGTAATTAGGTGGTTATTTCAAGGGCGATCCCTAATGACCAAGTCTCTGCTGGGCCACAAGGGGTCCATGGGAAAAGACAAGATAAAGAAGGTGACATAAAGAAGGTGACATCACAGATTGTTTGGACTAAAAAGACTGCTGCTGGTTGTAGTTGGCTAACAGCTATATTGCAGCTGATGACAATCATCAGATGCTTCTCTTATCTGAGAGCACTTCAAATCAGTCAACACCACAGAAATTTGGGTTCTGGCACTGCATTCAGCTCACCTAGCTGGTAGAGGGCACTAACAGCAGTCCCTAGAGAAAGGGGCAGTGTCAAGTAAAAGTGGAAAATTAACTCCTTTTCCCACCTCTCAAGGTAATCCTGGCAGATCAAAGCTGAAGCACAACAGAAGGCAGCTTGAGGAAATTTAAACTCCTTTACTACTTATCCTTTACTTCTGTGGCTGAGATCTGGGCTGCTGGCAGAGAATTCCCCATGAACACCACTTCCCTTTGAAATGTGTGCCCTCAGTTAATCTGAGGGAGTCCAGATCTGCAGACAGTCTTAAAAGGTCCATCTTTTGAAGGGATATCTTTAGAAGGGCAACATTGCCTGAAAAACGAGAATTAATACAAGAATAAACCTTCCTTTAGCTTTGTGCTGCAGTTGGAGTAGAATGAACTTCCATATAACACATAAGGTTTTGTTTAATTTCTAGCTTTACCATCAATTTCCTATACGCCTTAGGCAAAGCACAACTTTTCTTCATACAGTTAATTGTACATACAATTATGTAATATTTATGCTGTTTATATGTATCATACCATATATGCTATTCAGTTTGTGCTTCCTATATGTATACATGTACATTCCTCTCATCCATTGTCTTATCTATGTTGCCCATAATTTCATGAAGTTGAAATTCACCAAGATATCCTTACCACCAGGGTTTTTGGTATTGGCAGTAAAAATGAAAGCAGCTGCTCCTGGCTCTGCGCTGCAAATGTCCCCAAACTCACCTTATCTGTAGCTATAGTGTAGAACATTTAATCTCTGTGAATTGTATGCTGGAGAAGATGTATCTGTGATTAATTTTGCTGTTCCTTTTCCCCAAAATAGAGTCCACCTCCACAGGACTGACCTACTTACCCCTTGACTCAGAGCTCCATAGTCAGGACAGATTAGCCTATCTAGAGGGAAGTCCAGCCAGCAAACAACAGAACTCAGAGCTGCTGTGCCTGCTGTCTGACACAGCTGTACCACTGCCAGCTTCTTCATTTTATCCAGTTCCAAAACTTGTCTGCCTTCAGACAGGTAACTGCAGATGAGCAAGTGCCAGACTCAACCAAAAACTATGTGTACGTAAGAATGGGTAGGAATTCTTTCATTTTCCTTTTATTCTTGTGGATTTTATGCATGGTCAGGAGCAATAAGCATGCATTACGTACTCATTTGGGGTTGATAAGTTAAGAAAATCAATCCTATAAATAAAGCCTTTTTTTTTCTTCAAAAGGCCTAGATCTTCATGTGTACTTTAACAGTACATGTTAAAAAAAAAAACCAAGATTATTTTGAAAGATGCCATGAGAGACTGAGGAGGAAGAAACTACCCAAAGCCTACAAGCAGAGCATGGAGTTCAACCAAATGCACCACTGAATTTATCATTATTCACTTCAAAGACCTTTGAAGAGTCTATTCATAGGGAATGATTTTGCGGCAGCATACTAGTATGTAAATTAAAAGGTTGGTTTTTTTTGAAACTCATTGTATTTTATCTAGTTACAAAACAAAAGGGACTAAGTGGAAGAAAACTACAGCTTCAGAGAGAAGCTTTAGTAACTCAGGAAAGACAGAAAGTGTTTTCCTTCCACGGATGAGCAACAGAGTGCAATGGTTCTATTTTATGAACTGAATGATCAGGTAAAAGTGGCGCGCCCCTCTTGCCTCCCATCTGCTTCTGTTTGGTGACATCTGGCCTAAGATGAAAACAACCTGAAAAGCCAACAAAGAAGGTCCTTCCAGTAGAGGATTCCTAGTGAACAAAATATCTTCCAGCAGCTATTTACTGTTATCTTCTTCATGTTGTCCTGAAACAAAGGCTGGAGAAAAATACCCCAGTATTTCAGAGGCAAAATATATATTTTTATACATTTTTCAGAATACAAAAATACTGATAGCATTACATAATTCAGCAGTTTAGTAGGGAGGCCTCAGGATGTTCCTACTGCAAGGTGACTGGTGGACTCCATTTTCATAGTAGAATGGGTCTAGACAAAGCATTTTCTATGTGCAACATAGTTAAAGTAGTAGCAAGACACCAAGGGTTTTTTTTATTTTCACATTTGCATTAGCTATGTAGACTAGATAATTATGCCAAGTTCCTCCAAAACATTTTTGTATGAACTTACTTAGAATAACTTCAATGTAAAGGTAGTTGGAATGACCAAGTGACCAAATTGCAGCTGTTCACTGGTTCTCTTTTGGGCAACATGAAGTCAAGTTAAGGATTTCACTGCAGGTATCAATACTGCTACAAAGAAAAAAAATCTGTGGACTGAAGGAAAATTATTTTTCATATTTATGGATAGATATTTTATTTTTTAACATAGATGTTAGCTTCATCCCTATTGCTTTGATTATTTTTTGTAGTATGACAAGTGTACTGTAATAGGTTATTGTAACTAAAAATGTATTGAGGGAATGTTTTAGTTTCTATTGTGGAATTGCTAATGTACACAACTATGATGTGAGATAAGCAAAAAAAAAAGCAAAATTCCAGTCATTGAAGCCAACAAACCCCCCTTTCAGTAGTGCACATCTCCAAGTAAAACTTCTGCTCTCTTTGCACACTCGGTACAGTTACTCATCTCAGGATCACTACGTGGAAGATTTTTAGGCTGACACCTCACAGATAAACTACTCTGAAACAAACCAACAATAACCACCACCCACTACAGTGGTCAAAAAATTTGATATCCTTTTAAGCAATAAAGTGGAATTAACCTGGTATTTACTTTACATTCAGCTTTCTCCTACTTTGTGTGACAAAGGATGTCTCTGCAAGAGCCAGTTGTAACTACCGTAGTTGTGTATCTACCTAACAAACTCCAAATTAAATAAGGATTCTGAATGATACCAATGTGTCAAACTAGATAATTCATTTTCATCTACAGATATGCTTAAGGATGGGCAACCTTTTAGAAAAAATGTTGAACAAAAAGCCCATCATCCCAAATTTTATAAATATTTTTCTTCTGATGTCCTTTTTCCTTCTAGCAGGCAGCCTTCCTTAAAATACTCTTTTGTTTCAGAGCTTAAAATTATTTGATGATGAAATGTTTTGATAAAATTATAGGATAGAATTTTTAGGGATTTATCCATGAAATGGGTACCCTTTCATTACATCATTTCAGCTACACTTGCACCTTATATCCTAGTCTTTTGGCTACCTCTGTCTTCATCTCATTTGCTGAAACCTTCCCTTTCAGATCTCAAACAATTGTATGTACTCACAAAACTAATAAACATATCCTCTTCTTGTTGAGAATATGGGAAATGAAGCATGCAAAATTGAAGGCCTTCTTTCTTCCTGAAATCAGTTACATATATTGAATATATAGTACTTGTATATATTAGAAGAATCTCATTGAAGTGAGTTGGGTCACCTAAAAAGCATATACTTAGCAGTTTGTAAGATGAAACCTGTATGAGGACATAGAAAAAAATTATGGGCATTATGGAGAACAGAATCCATTTTTTCCTTTTTTAATCATCCGTGACGTTTTCTGAATCACTCATTTGTTCTGTACAACATAAATAATGACACAGCCATTTTTCGGATACGCTGTGCATGGTCTTTGAAATACTGGATATGGTGCCTTAGTGTCCATCACCTCTCCTAGGATGAAGGTTAGTGATGGGTAGGTTCAACAATGGATGCACAATTTACGGAGTCTCTGTTTATCTCTGCATCTTCTTCTTCCAAGTGACTAAACCAAAGTTAAATAAAAAAGGAGAACAAAAGTGAAATGTTAAATTCTTTTCCTGTTAATGAGTAGCAAAGCATAGAGGTACAACGCTGAACTGGAAGAAAAATACATTCATAGAAAGCAGTTTTAAGATGTTTAGTGTTGGATAATGCATCACAGAAAACAGATGATTTTTTTAATGATTTCACAACCCAAATTGGCATTCTTCTCCTAGCAGTGAAGGCACTGTATTGTTGTGTATGCCTTTTTTCCTCCCCCCTCGAGAGATGCACATTCAGGTCTTTGGATACAATAATCAGTTTATTGTTTTTAATGCCTTTAAAAGTGCTAATATTTTAGGTTCAGTGTAACTGTTAGTTTTCAGAATGTTCTTTGAAGCTCTTGTCATGAACTGAACTGCTTGGAAAAAACGTCAGCTGGTTCACTGCTTCAGAATGAAGTAGATTTCCATAAGTACTCTGCCATCTCTTTTTGCAGGCTCATTTTGAGAGCAGTTGACAAACACTTCAGACATATCTTGTCCTGTAATCATCCCATGAATTCGTGTTCTTCTGCTGAGCATCCAGTGCTTCAGATAAAAGCAATTGCATCCTGGGGGACAGAACCACATCTCTAGCATGTTCCACCAATCTTCACATCTTGTAGTACTTACTGTATCACTTGAAAATAATTCTTTTGCATGCAGTTTGCTGCTGATAGAGCACTTCATGTCAGTCTTTCACTGACCTGGCTTGTGGCAGCCAATGCCACGCAATCTTTGTACCAAATCTTCTGGATTTTAAAATAAGCATACCAACAGTCCACAGAGGTATAAGTGGAATTTGCTCATTCTGTATATCTAAGCACGAGCCCCAGCAAGCTCTTACAATGGAATTTTCTTAGCCATGATCAAATGGGTGGCAGCAAGGCCACTAAGTATTATTTAGATCATTGTTGCTTGAGACTCACACATCCACTCAAAATACAGTGGGGATCCCTACCCAAGATAAGCATCATGTAGGTGTTTTCATATATTACAGCATACTCCTTTTACTGTGTACACCACCAAAGGCATGTCCTCTTACAGTCACAGTTTACTCATGTCAGAAATTATTGGCCAGCTGCATTTTGCATGTTCACACACTCCTAAAGCAACCTTTTTGGTTTGACCTTTGTAAAACACATCAGTAGATCATTCTCCCTGATGTTTCAAAGGTAAAGGGGCCTCGAGAAATATATAAAATCATGCTGGGCCATCAACTGACCTAAGAGGGGATCATCTACACCTCAAAGATGAATAAGCTTCATTTTTCTAACTCCTTTACTACATGGAAAAGTTGTATTTCTTTGACTGCTGTAGTATGAGAGAAGAAAAACATGCACTGACAACTGCATTTACATATTGCTGGTGGTGAGCAGAGAGATGGAGAGCACAACAGGTACCTTTTCATTTGGAAAAAGCATAAAGAACAAATGAGACTCGGAGTGAAGCAAAAGAAAGAATAGAGACCTCTACCACCATTAACTCCTTAGACACACAGAAACACCAGAATAGCCAGTGAACCGAATGGCTCACAGGGCTTGCCATACTATTACAGCAAACTCCGAATCTGGGATACTTCCATTCATCCAAAGTCAAATGCAGAATGAAGATCATTCACTGCTCATTTTTTATTCTCTGATGTCAGAGCTTGCAGTTGCATCTATTCACAGTTGCTAACAAATTGAAGTGGAATGTGCTGGTAAAAGTCTTCTGATTGCATTTGCTCAGCACCTAGAGAAGTAAATATTCCTGGGAAAGGTTTCCTGGCAGAATTACAATACAAGGTGAGCTACTTCAGGAACACTAGGCTTAAAAATAAATGTATTGTGACTGCAATGCACTTGCACTTTCAGTTTTTAAAGACTAATAGGTGGGAATAATTGCAAATTTGCCCCTACTTCTCAAGTCCTCACATTTAACTCAGTACTACTACGTACTTTCAAAATGTTTGTTCTTCTTGCCAGTACTTTTCCTGCCACGGGACACAAACCTAAAAATATGAACATTTTCCTAACAAGCCCTTCTTATTTTTATACTCATAAACTGAAGTGTGAAGTAAGTCTAATACGTTCCCTACTTACTTCACTTATGTCATTAATTCCATTACATAAATACTGCAAAATAGACAGATAATGGTAAAGGGGGAAAAAATATAGTGATGGTCAAGTTTATAGTATGAAGCCACTGCAAAGAAACTTGTTTTTTCTATATAACTTTGTACGAAGTGGCATCTTAGAAATATGAAAACATTTTATATAAACACTGGTACCTGAAAACACATTTACTTAACTTTTGATTGAAAACTGAAAGTCTGCAGAAGGGGAGGAAAATAAGTATGTTGAGCAAGGATTTGAAGGCAGTGAAGGTACCTGCTAGAAAATTTTGTGCATTTTTTCAGGCATTATTGCCTTGTGATATTTTCTTAATATTCATGGAAAAGCAAGTTGTGCTGGTCGCTGAGTAGATGCGTGCTTCAAATCATGTGATTTTTCCTTTTGGCTGAACACACGTGTTTCCTGAAAGGAAGAGATCACTGTGCGTACTACAAGTTTACCACTGTGAGAGAATCTCTCTATTCTATGGTGAAGCTTCTGTTTTCTAATCCTGGCAACACTTACAAGCAATCAGCTCTACACTTGTTTTCATTTACGTGTATGTCCTCCAGTAGCTCAGTGCATTGGAGCAGTAGCTCAGTGCACTGACCAAGTAGGCCCGTACACTTATCCCTCAGGCAGTGCTGCCCACCTCAGCAAGTCTCCTCCTCTTCTGTTGTCCACCCAAAGAGCTGAAGGATTTTGCAGGGAAGGTACACAGCCCTGGATGCTTCTGTGGCTTTGTTCTGGAGAAAGCTTGGTAGCCAAGATGAGCCCTGTGATGACTTGAAGTCATTGAAACTTGGTGTCTTTGCCCAGTTCAAGATGATGGCCAATGAGAGCTTAATTGCTTTAGGGTCAAGTTCTACTTCTACCCAAGGAGAAAAGTTATTGATTTGGTTATTTAACTTGGAGCTTCTGGTAGCCTGTCCAACAGGGCAAGCTCAGACTTGCAGACAAAAAGTTGAGAGCAAGATCCTGAATTTGATTTGGTATCCTGCAGCAAAATGGGTAGAGCACAGAATAAGCCTGATGAATTTGAGGCAGCAGAAACTATCAAATCAACATGAATTACAGCAAGATTCCTCTTTTTAATTCTTGGGAAGCCTAGACACACATCTATCCACAATTGCGTACAGTTGTGTAGATTGTTAATTTACTGAATGCCTATCCATGTAGCTCAACCATGTGGAATTGAAGAAGTAAAGCTCAAGACTAAATTTATGTATTTCATAATACATAAGTGTTGTACTTGAGCTTTTAGTTTCGTGAGAGTCATGAAGTCACTGTATCAGTTTGAAATGATCTCCATTTCTGGTAAGGACATCCTGCATCCATGCACTGACTCCTTCTTTGTGTTTGTGTGTTTTCATTGCGAGCTCTCTTTGGTTCATGCTCATATTTTTTCTGTTTACATCACTGCCCCTTTCTTCATCTTTCATGCTAAATGTCTTGCACAGTGGTAAATTTGCTGGAAGAGATGCTTCTCATAGTCTGACACAAGAATATTTCTTTGACCTCCTTGCCTCCATAAATGTTATCTCTAATCATAGCATGCTTTCCAGCATAGCACGAAGGCAAAATTAATCAGTTGACAATACAAGTTACGTGTCTCAGGAGCTGCATTAGTAAGACTGCAGCTAGCAGGTCAAGTGATATGGTTATTCTCTTCTACTTGGTGTTTGTGAAATAGCTGGGATTTGATGTCCTGCTTTGGGTACCAACAACAGGAGAAAATCACCAATGGGCCCCCAGGGTGATCATGTCCTGGAACACCTGCCCTGTGTGGAGAGGCTAAGAGAATTGGGCTGGTTCAGGCTTTGGAGCTCCTAATAGCAGGCTATCTGCCTGACAGGGAGGGAATCAAGAAGAAATTCCCGGAGGAATACAGAAAAGGAAGGACTGGAGGCGATGGATAGCAAGTGGCACCAAGGAACTAAAGGAAAAACATCTCCCTTATGAAGGTGGTGCAGAAGTGGGAGAGGTGCAGAGGAACTGTAAGAGCTCCGTCATTGGAGATTTTCAAAACTTATTTACATTCCTGAAAACCTGACCAAGCTGGCCTTGCATCAAGCAGGAGATTAAACTAAATGACCTCCAGAGGTCCCTTATAACCTCATTTGTTCCAATTTTCTTGCTCCAGTCTTCCCAAGAAAATCTGTCCTGATTTCCACTCAAGCATGCAACAGTTTTAACATCCTATGCCTTGCTTCCAGTCTGACTAAAACAGGGCAGTGAATGGAATCCCTGACATCTCTAGAAGTTACCAAGTACTCATCACAATGTTTTTAGAGCTACTTCAGAGCCACTTCATCCGCATGTGCTAAAATATTACTCCCATGTTCCACTAAGTTGTTTTTAATCTCTGTAAAGAACCGAACTTCAGAGTAAGACAGGAAGAGGACAGTGGACACTTTTCAGGTGACTGCACATAAAGATGTCTCCGCTTCACATAACTGTGGGGTGGATATATAAATTGAATAAGTAGGAAAGATTGTCAGAGGCAGATTCAATGGCCAGTTGTTCTAACCTGAATTAAACTAAAGAGAGTCATAAGTAACCACTGGATTTCTGGAACATGAGTAAAGGTTCTTTGTTTTACCATGTATGTTAAATTCCTTTATGCATGGAGGGGGAAAGTCAATTTTCTTTTTCGAGAGTCAGTTGGAAAGAAAAGATGACCTTCAATCAGTGAAAAAAGCTTTGATAGCTGTTATTCCCTGACAGCAGGCATCTGGATGTTCACTTTTAAACAGAAGTCCAGTTGTTATTTCCACTTGTTTTAATGATGACATTTTACTTCTGAGCTTCAGTGTTTAGTCCCAAGCAACACAGTTCAGAGTTCAGCACCTCCCCAGAATTTTGTATTGTGTCTTTTCTTATGGGCCCTAATGGTACCAAGGCAATACTTAACTGCAAGGAGAGGGAAGAGCCAGAGGCCTAGTTTGCTAAATGCATGAATTAGAACAAATGCAACACCCTGGAATGTAACAGCTTTCATTTAGAATCTGCATGTAGCTTTGATTCTGAAGGCCTGACCAACTATATATCTTCACTCAAATAGAACTTCTTACTCTATATAGGAAGAAGAACACCAATGTGTGGGGCACAGCATACGAAGCAGAGTAGATCTTCTCATTCTGAGTGGGCTATTTGTTTTTGGTTTTATTATTTTATTTTACAGATTACATCACAGCAGATGAGCTGCTTTTTTACTTCTACCAAGTTGCAGAATGTGTGCACTGCAGTATCAACACGTGGGGTGGCACAAGGTAATCCTTTAGGCATGCTGATCACCAGATAACATACAAAATATTCTTCCTCTGCATCCCTCTTGTGCAAGGATGCTTGGCAACCCTGACAACTGCTTCTGCTTTGGCTGGAGTGGAGCAGGGATGTGACACACTCTGGTTCTGCTGGTACTACAAATAGCAGATTTCTGACAGGAAAATTGAGTTACATTATCTGTAATTACAGCTTCTGGAATTCCATACCAGGCAATTGAGAGCGGCTGGTATTGCATGCAAGGAATCTGTTTCCCAGCCACCCAAACAGGAGACAGACACCACACAGTTTCTTGTCAGTCCTTATAAACAAGCAAATACCTAAAACAACTCAGAGAAGGGAGGCAGTCTGCATATCACGGCTGTCTGTCATTTACTGGCTGGGACTTAACTGCAGAAACTTCCTAAGCTTGTTGTTGTGAACCCTTATACTGCACTGCTTCTGTATGTCCACATAAAAAGCTTTGCATAAACATCCAGCACCAGTATGATTCCTGTGTTTGCTTTGAAATGCACCAGGCTTCATATTTTCAAGTATTTTGATGCATCCTTCTCTATGCACTCTCCGCTACTGAAATTGTCATGCACACATTTCCACTCCTTATTCACTTATAGATACAAACATGTTGGAAGTCCTGAGATTCCCCATACTGCTATAAATTGATTATCTGCTACAAAGAAAACCTTTAGATTTGTTAATCTTCTAAGGATACTTTAAGAACATATGCTGACATAAGAGCATATGCTGACAATTTGAATCATGAAGTCACTGTCTGATGCTCTGTGGGTACAAGAAGCAATGATAACTTATTTTCTGGTATTTCAGAAGTTGCAACACAAAGACAGTGACAATATGACAAGTTTGAAATCTTGACAACCTGCATATGGTGCCATCCAAAAAGTCAAAAACAATGCCTGGAGAATTGCTACATATGTTTTTTGTTCCTGAAGTGCAGTTCTACTGTCTTGCAGAAAATATTGCAAAATTAACTGCTGTAAGTGAATTGCTTTGATGTAATGCTGCTGATGTTACTGATATAGTGAATATTTACTGCATTTTTACTGATATCTGAAAACAGCTTATTACTTTGGACTTTCCAAAGACCACCTGGATTTGTCAGCCTGTGAAGTTGATCGGAGTCTCTGAAGAGAGAAACCCTACTGCAGCACTGAAGTCCATACCTAAGTGTGAGGCAAACTCCATGGCAAAGATCATGGACAGAAGAGGTTTGTTAAAAAGTCCAAGATATTAAATCTGTCAAATCCAAAATTGCACTTTGATGCATTTGAAGTGCCAGCAAGTTTGGAGTTAGGGGGTTTTTTGTTTGGTTGGTTTTGTTTTGTTTGTTTTGTTTTTTTTCCAAGCCATTTAGGCAACTTCGAATTCCTATTAATCGCATTTACTGGATATCTCTCTTGCTCTCAGTTCCCCTCCTTCCTTGCTTTGGTTTGGTATACTTAAATTTCCCAGGCACAGAAATCTTTAACACAGTTATCTTAGCTACCACGAGTTTGACAGATCAGTAAAGAAACTGAGCACCTTCTGAGCCGTTATAACTTCATGAAAAGAGCCCTGTCTCCTTAGCTAGGGCTGCAACAACTTATTAGATCAGTACATATGGTACCCTGGGAGTCTGATTACATGAGGCTATCATGGTGAACACCACTGTCATTTTCAACAAATGTCCTGCACATAGACATTTTTCAACAGCATTCATGCACAACTCGTTTAGAGTTTCACATCAGAGAATTTTTGCTCCTGAAGAATGTAAGAGTGTAAATACAACTGTCTGAGTACAGATGGGAATTCAGAAGATCGTGAAAAAAATGTGTTTCCTTTAAACGAGTTTTACCTGCCAGGAATCTTTACTGAATATATTAAAAGAAACCTTCATTCAGTAATTCTTGGTTTCCCCTTGCCCTGTGTTAAAGGAAAAACTTTTTCCCCTCAAAAGAAAAGGCCAGTTTGTAAAACAGAGTTCTAAAAGTTTAAAACTTTGTGGAGCAACATATTAATATTTATAACTGGTTTACTGCATTTATTTAAACCACAGACTATTAGTAATCCAGTCTATGGGGAGGAAACTTCCTTATAAATAACCCCTTTATGCGTTCATTTTTCAGCTCTCTCTGTAAAAGGAAATTTCTTGTTGTCTGATGGTTTTTTCAGTTTCACTTCAGACTTGATTTCCAATATGTACTTCCTAGACAAATGCCTCAACCCTTGAAAAGCATACATCGTGATCTCGTTATTTGTTCCTTCCTTTAGGACAATAGATTGAAACTGGTAATGGTCGTTTGCACTGTACAGCTCACCACTTGCTGACACTCTAAGTCCCATTTTGATGAATAGTAGACAAATGGTGCAGTTCAATTTTATGTTATCTTGTACAATTTTATCAAACTAGAGGTATAGCTATTTCTTGAGTGCAGAAAGCATGTTAGGTCACAGAATTAGTGAACCTGAGTACTGAAGAAACTGTTCTGACTAAGACTTACTTTTCTGTGCTGTTTTTTTCCCCTAGTCCATAGTACTTAAGAATAGTCTAACACTTTCTATATACGTCTGCTTAGCACTTCATCTCCCTAGAACATGGCCCTTATTTCCCCTCAGAAGTAGCTAATTATATTCCATCTGCATTTTTGTATAGAATGAGATAAGATGAAGGAGCATGTCCTGACAACACAATTCATGACTATGGTAGTATCTCCTTCCCTTTTGCAACCCACCATAATGTATTTGCTGAAATACACTGTCTTCCGTACTGCGCAAAGACTTACAATCAATGAGAATTCAGCAGTGAAGGAAAGCAAATCTTGGACTCTGGTCAATTGCTTAAGAGCCAGATAGGCAACCCTTGTTTGTTGAAACTGTCCAGAAAAATGCAAGGTGATAGCAGCCTATATCAAACTCTCCACGTACAATATCTGTTGGATTTACAAACAAAGCACATCATGTAAATATATATAGATACCAAGACTAATTTATTTCTGACAACGACTGGTTCTGAAAAAAACAAAACTGCATTAGAGACATTTGAATATTGCATTCTAATTTCATCTACACGTGTCTTAGAACAAGGAACAAAACAGGAGTAGGGATGGATCAGTCTGTAAATGATGCAGGGCTGAAGGGTAGGTGTGAGACGATAGATTAAGAACTCCAGTTCGCTTAACAGAGAGTGTTGGAAATCCTTGAAGTATAGAAAATCTTAACAGAACAACCACATGTTGCAGTGTGAAGAGCAAGGTTAATAGCAAGGTGCACAGAATATGTGGCCACCATTTATGAGGTCTTGTGGATGAAATTTATGTTACCTCTTCCGTAGACTTAATGGAAAATACAAAATGCAGGAAAAAAAAACAACCACAGACCAAGGCACAAAGGCATGACCATAAGTTAAGATACTTGCTAGCATTTGCAACTGCACTGGATTGTATTTTTTACTAATGTCAGCAAACTGAGTGGGACTGAAAGGTGACAAACACAGGGCCAGCGAGCTTTCAGGAATTCTTTGTATAAGCAAGAGTTAAACCATCAGCTTACCCTTCACTAAAATTTCAAAGCAAATTGGAAGTTTGGTAATTTTACACTAAATACAAGTGAGCCAATTGAACATCATGACCTCGAACTGCCGACTGACAGAAAAGATGGAAAATTGAAATACCTGGGCACTGGCAGGAATGATCCTATCTCCATGCATTTTATGACTGATAAAGATGGAAGAGAAAGAATACGCATGCTGCGAGGTGCACTTAGAAGAATGTATGTCTGATAAATAGAGGCAATGTTACGCTTCTAAGGGGACTTCTTGGAAGACAGAGCAAAAACAAACAGCATCCTGCAGCACAAGTTGCTGGAAAGACAGGTTAAAAAGAACTGGATATGTTCACTGCGAGGAGTGAGAGAACAAATAGAACTGAGAAGGTAAACTCCCTGGCTTTCACAGCTGTGAAAAAATGAAATCTTTCAGGTATGGGTAGGCCCAAAAGAATTATATAAATATATTTAAAGAAGGGAACATTCTCTACTACCTATAAGGGGAAAAGCTTCTGAACAGTTGTCCAATGCCAAATATTTTCCTGTGCTGAAAGTGTCAGCGAGGTTCTAGCAGGTGCCTTGGAAAAACACAGTCCTCTTTTATGTATGCTCAGCATCCCCAGTGGGAGACACCATTTCCTCAGGCTGCACTGGGGTTGTGTTTGGCATCTGAGGTGTTTCACAGGAAACGACAACAGGCTTCTGATGGTATAGAGGGTACTATAGTCTAAATAAATGTTTTAGCATGAGGTGGGTGGGGCGAGAGGAGAGTCTCTGTGCAGGCTCAGATAAGAGTCACAGACCTCCTGGTGTAATCTTTAAAAGGAAAAATAAATTCCAGGTAAGAAACTGTCAGAGGAGGAAGAAAAATGAAAATATGTATGATATGCAGAAGTAGCCAACAAGCATGAACCCTTCACCAGCATGCCTGCTCCATCACAAAAGGCTGCAATACATGTTACTCACATGTAATCATGAGTTACTTCACAAAAATTGTCTTCTGCTATTTCTCAAACCCTATAAAGACTCCAGCCCTAACACTGAGCTACACAAAGTGCAAAACAAACACACACAGGGGAGACTGGCAACAGTTTGAGGTACCTTTCTCATGAGGCAGGTCTCCCAGAAAGAATGGAAAGAGAAGCCTTCATTTCCTATCTCTACCTAGACAGTAATCGCTCCATAATTAGTTATGACTCATTTACCCCATCCTAATGCTAAAATAGTACCACAGGAGATATATGTTGCCTGTATAAAATCATAAATTATACTGCTATCAATTCAATTAATTTACTCTCAGAGAAGAAATGAACTGGCAAATTACAACCTACCATCCTGGCATTTCACAAATCAGCAAGTGCATACAGGTGCTTTCTGGAATGTTTCCAAAGAGGGGAAAGCTGCTACAATGCATGAGAAGTAGAGAAATTATGTGTATAAAAAGAACCCTGTGCGCTGCCAAATCTAGGGAAACTTTGCATTTGTTAAAGCAAATATTTAATTTTAAGCATGAGAGATGGACGTTGAAATGGGGCAAATACACCTGGACCCACGAAAAAGCAGGAGTGTCTGCTGGGAGAACCCCTCTGAGAAGCGCAACTCAGCTAGAGACTCGGGCGGAACAGACACCTAGCAGCGTGATGGCACCAAAACTTTCATCAGGGATCTGCTCCTCAATAAAGACCTCTTTGGTGAGGGTACTCTAGCTTTTCCAGGGCTACAAGAAGATGCCAGAAAACCTTGACCCACATATTTGTAACCGTCATTACTGATTGGCAGTCTTGGATTTATTAAATTCATAGTAACAACTGAGCAAGAACAATGAACACCCTCAAGAAAAAGGAGAGATTACATGTAGAAATCCAAGCATCGGCAACACAAAGCACATGTGCACAAAGGCAGTACTAACAATGCACAAACTGGATGCAGCTGGGATTACCAACACCGGATCACTGTGGCTGCAATTAATTAAGGTGATTTTCTTCTAAAGATACTCAACATCTTCCTCCAGTTGAGTCATGCTGCCTTTCCCATCTCCTGTGGAGAAATCCCACCTACACTCATACCTATCAATTCTTTGGCGTGTGCATCTGAGTGGGTTCCACTAGAAACCATGCTGCCAAAAGTATTTGAAATTAGTTGTTATATCCAATGTTAAGATTATGAAAGATCTCTATTTATCTAGTTTGGAAACTTCCCCTTTTCAATCTGTATTTTTGATTGTGTGTGTGAAATTAATGACTTTTAACTGTTTTTACCCCTTCTGTTCAGCTTCTGAATTCATTTGGAATGTACTTGCCACAGCCAAGCTTGTAGTAAGCTTGTAGTTTGTTATCACTGCATCATAGGACTATTGGTGTGTTAAAAGATAGGTAGGCACACAAGCATTTGGAGAAGAGATGTAATTTCTAGATGGGACAATGCTCTCTGGCACATCTGTGTCAGTAAATTTAGCAGTGCCTGGGAACTTTCCCAAGCCTGGGAATGTGCTCATCTCTGCTATTTAACTAAAAGAGTGGTGATTTCAGCCCATGCCAGCTGGCATTCAACCAGACAATTCCTGGCTGCATTCTGGGAGCTAGCATGGACCAGGGACCATTCCCAGTAGGCACTTTGCATAGAGACACCCTGTTTTTGGAAGCTTCTCTTGAAGAACAGGCAGAACCCATTATCTGCCAGGTGCTCTCAGCTCCCAGATACTAGCAGACAAATGTAATTTAGAATTATAGACATAGGTTTTGTGTCCTTAGGGATCGCTTACCACACCACGAAGACAAACATAAATTTATAACACTGTTCTGAATTCAAATGATTTAAATGAATTTCCACACCAGTTTGTTGTAACTCAGAATCGTTCTAAGCTTATCATTCTTCTTCTTTATTCATTTATTATTTTATAAAAGGAACTCGAGTCTAACCACATCATCTACGTTTATTGGCTTAAGTGAGTAATTTTTCAGCTTCGAGTTAAAATCAAGGGGAGAATCAATATGGGCATCGCTGTAATTGAAAACCAGTGGGTGATAATTCTGTACTGAAAACAAGATAATAAGAATATAGATGAAACACTGGTAGGGGAAAAGAAGAAAAGATTAAAGATAGGATCTCAATTAAATACCAACTATTATTAACATTATGTTAAAAACTTCCCCATGTTCTTCTCATATGCCGTCATTTTTTTTTCTTTTTTCCTCTAATGGATGTAAAAGGAAAGAATAAATGAAATTATGTGAAAATATTATAAAACAAATTCAGACAAAATCAATCAAGTGTATCTTTAGCTGGTAATTTATTCCTAATATCATTGAATTTACCCTGAAACATGAATATTTATATCCAAATATTCTTTTTTACTACTCCCTTTACATACTCTTCCCTTCTACCTACAGCTAACAGTTCTAGCAGTAAGGTATTATCTTTCCATTGCTCACGATGAATGAAAAAAAGAGAGGATTCAGATTTGCTCCTTTACTCCTAACTTCTAACAGACCTGATGGCTCCAGCTCTGAACCTTCATACCCAGGAGAAAGGGAGAATTCAATCTCTAAATAAATAGACGACAGGACACCAAAACTATTTTGTCTCTCTATTTCAAACAACTCAGTGCTGACAGTTCAAGGGAACCTATTCTGCTTTCAGAACTTTCTTATTCAAAGCTATATTAAAAATGAGCTTCTTAAAACTCCCTTAGTACAGATGATGATCAGTTCTGAAAATTAGATTTATTGAAAATAAAAAAAAAAATCTAAAACTCGTCTTCACAATGAATACTATAATTCAACTTTTAAGTGACCAACTTCTAGAGAAAGAAGAATATCATTTATTTCTCACTACTTTTAATATATATGACAACAAAAGTAGAAAGCCATGAAAAGAATGGTTTAATTATTTAATGAAGGACAGTAGATGATGAAAGGCTGACACATTCTCATGTCTTTCCTTGTTCCCATTTTCATACAAAAGGTTATGAAAAAATGCTCCACAAAATTAATATTAGTAATAGAATAAAGATAAAAATTGGAATATCAAAGAAAAAAAATTAAAGAACATTTAGGTAAGTTAGAGGATTGACACCACTTCTGCAGGTGAAGTTTCCTGTGATACACCCAAGATAGATGTTGCCACAGTGAGCTCCTTAGAGAGCTTGTGGGGAATGGGAAGAAAGAAAGAGGTTGCAGATGGTTAAAGAAGGGCTGTTTTCTGTTATCTAAATTGCAAAACATTAAGGAGAGGTTAATCCTCCATTCTTCTGCATATATAACACACAGTGAAATAATGAACAGCTTATCGGCAGCACTGTTGAATTTACACTGTTGCTCGAATGGTTCCTAATTCCTTTTGAAGGGCACACATTTTGGTTATCAAGTGCCTTTCATCCTGAGGCAGCTCCAGGTGTGTCACTGACAGATCAGTATAATGACACCAGCAGACTGCTTTTGCAAGAAGAGTTTGTCATTCAGTCCTGAGCAGGAGAACAATTCCCCAAATCCCCGTCTAGCCACACTGCCTACCAACATATTGTGTGAGTTACAGTGGAAAATGCAGATATTGTTCTTTTCTTTTGTGCCTTTGCAAATGAATGGAGACGGAGAGGAATTTGCTCACACCACACTTGCCAAGGGAACCATAGACAGGCAGGGGGAAGTAAACTGTACCTTTATTATGTTTTCTCTGGACCAAGAGAGGAGAATGGAATGGTATTGTGACTGAGACACATTTCTTTGCCAGCATGTCTCCTGGGATGGTACAATGGCATATCGTCCCGCATGCAGCACTCAGCCTGCAGACAGGGAAGCTAGCCTTCAACAGGGATGGTCATCAAAGAAGACAATCACAGAATTAATCACAGAATGGTGTGGTTGGAAAGGACCTTTAAGGACCATCTAGTTCCAACCCCTCTGCTCCCCTTGGGAAATGTAAGAGTGTTTACCAGTGAAAACTACTCATCCTAGGAAGAAAGATATTCCCAAACTGACAGAGGGAAAGGTTAAAAAGAAAACCAACAAAATCCAACAACACAAGGACACAACAACAAGCTTGCAGAACAGGAAATGAGGAAAGAATTTCCCAAACATTCCCAAAGGAAGGAAACAAAAACTTGTTTAAAGAGGAACAATGTTTCCGCATAACATATTAGTGAAAAATTCACAGTTCGCTGATGCAGAAGCAGAAGAAACATAACCTCAAGACTAGAAGTAGTTTAATCAGGGAAAAAGTAAGATCTGTGCATCAAATGAATAGTCCAATAAAAGGAGGGCAAGAAGAAAAGGTAGAGCAAATTAAGGAAAGAAAAAGAGGCAATATCTGAAAAACATGTTAATATGAAGACTTCACAAATATGTTTAAAAAGAAAAAAAAGGGGAAGAAGGGGAGGGGAAGAAGTATTTTGGAAATGACAAAGGGAGGTAGGACGATACATGACAGGCCTCTAGAAGACATAGCTAAGTCCTTGGAGACTGTGAAACAGCTGTACCCAGGAGAAGGTGCTGCTGGGGAGAGTGCTGTGGTGGCACAAGGACTGCAGTGATATCACAGAGCAAC
>NW_024885088.1:826002-878167 GCF_019232065.1 Centrocercus urophasianus | reverse complement strand
GGGGTCTGGAGGGTTTCCTGCTGAGGGAGCAGGACGTTTCTTCTGTCTGTCCCTGGGACAGGGAATTGACCATGGCTTCTCTCCCTCTTGCAGTGCTCATCTTCCACTGCTGAGGCGCTGGTGAGGGAGAGCGACTCATCTTCACTCCCCATCAGGCCACGGCGCGAAGACCATGGCAGCAGAGGAGGCATGGACATGTCCCATCTGCCGTGACGTGCGAAAGGACATTGCCTACGCAGTACCGTGCCGTCACGAGTTCTGCCTCGGCTGCATCCTGCGATGGGCCAAGCAGAAAGAGACCTGCCCGCTCTGCAGGAGAGTCATGGCAGTCGTTAAGCTTGCTGAGCTGGACGACGACGACGACCTGGACTTTGTCATCTGTCCCCCAGCACCACCAGTTCCTGCCTGCTTCCAGGCAGGCATCAACCACATCTACAGCCCCCAGCACGATGCGCCATCCCCTCCAGCCTTTCTGCTGCTGCCAGAGGAGCAGGAGGCTGTGGAGGCAGAGGAGAGGCCTATGGTGGGCGGTCTCCTGCTGGAGGTCTGGGCAGCCCTGTTCAGGCAGCACCGGGAGATGCTCGACCCTGTGCTGCCATGGCTGCGCCAGGAGCTGCGAGCCGTCTTTGGGGCACAGTGGTGGGAGGCAATGGCAGCAGAGAGCCTCATCCTGAACGCCCTGTGTCACATCGGGCTGGACGGCGAGGCCCTGATCCAGCTGCTGCGGCCTGCCCTGGGGGACCGAGCGGAGACGCTCATCCAGGGCCTTGTGGACGCCCTCGTGAGCCGGTGGGGCGAGGAGGCCCACAGGCAGCGGGGCCTCCAGGGCTTCCACGTCTCCGGAGGGCAGGAGGAGGGCCCTGCGGCCAGGGGGCAGGACAGGTCTATGGCTGCCCCTGGTCCTACAGCAGCCCCATTTGGGGCTGTTACATCAGTCCCAGGATCCAACAGCAACACTGAAAGTGCCAACAGAGAGGAGCAGCTCAGTACACCAGAGGCTGTCATCTGTGAGGATCCCAGTCACAGCCTGGCTGCGCACAGCCTCATGGAACGAGAGGCGGCAGCATCAGGCCCCTCTGCCCAGGGCAGCAGCCCCTCCGCTCCTGGCCACTCGCCTGCGAGGGCCCGGCGGCCCCGTAAGAGGAGGGCTGGCAGTGACCCAGATCCACAGCAGCCCTGCAAGAAGCCGTCCCCTCACAAGCACTAGCAGGGATTACAGTTATCTTTAATTAATATTTATTAAAAAGAGAAGAAAAAGACTAATGTCATTGAGTATATTGCAACTGGGCAATGTATTTTACAATACTGATATCGATGTATCTGAATATCTTCTTAGGTACTATATGAAGAAAATAATCTCTTGAATTGAGCTCAAAATTTTAAATTCTGTACATACACAGTACATATTACTGATTTTAATTATTGATCCTTTGAAGCTTCTTTCCGTCAGTTAAGGTAATCTGTGCCTTTAGAATTCTCGGGATTTATCTCTTCAAAAATTACTGACAGGATTGCTATTGGAAGTGCAATCAGCTTTTTAATTTTTCCATGTTTTTTCAAAACAGTTTAAGGATATTTTAATTTATGAGCGTTACCTTTACTCTTGCTCCTACAGCAATGACACAAAGTCGAGGGTCAATGCTGGTATCATGGGAAAATCTGGATGAGCAAGCTTGAATCTAAAGAAGTACAGCGAGCAGCTTCATGAATCTCCTGTTAAGATTCTGAGTATGCCCAGGATAAGTGGAAGACTTACAGTAACTCTGCTGAGCAGTACACTGAGCCCTAATGGAGTAAATTAAAATGCTATGCCTTCTCACTAAACAAGCTGATTTCTGAGTATTAACTATGGTATAATTGTAGCATGGTAGTCCAAGGATAATGGTAGATGCAGCTTGAGATGAGATAATCTATCTTTTCAGACCAACTAATAACTGTCAAGTCTACAATTCCTTGTTCAGCTTTACAATACATCACAGAAATCCTTTTCTGAATTATTGCTCAGAAAAGAATTGCCAATCATGCTGACCTGAAAAGACAAGTATTCCTTCCCATGCAAGGAACATGTGCAAAGTGCAGAGATACAATTTCACTTCCATCTAAGCTGTTCACTAATGTGTCAGAGTACTCAGAGCGTTGTAGAGGTTTCTGATTTACATTATCTCACTAACAACTAAAGCCAAATAGTCTTTTCAAAAATTGTGACTGGAACTTCTGATGTAACTGCAAGAGTATCCTCAGTGCCTTCATCCTTACAGTGTTTACTGATGCACTGGTGAATAGTATTTCTTCTCTACAAGTGGGAAATGGAGGCCTGAAATGACCTTTTGGCCAAGAAAGAGTAGCTGGATGAGTTGCCTGTGGCACAGACACTATAGCAGTTCATGGTATACCCCATCTGGGGAAGAGCTGCAACTTCAGGTGCTTATTGGGAGGCACTTAGACAGGACTAACATGCACCTCGAGGGCACTGGGTTCAGCACACTGCACTCTGAGCAAGGCTAAGCAGCAGCAACCATTGCTGCCCTCTGCAACTTCAGTAGCAGCAGAGGAGATGTTTGGGAGTCCTGCCAAGCGGAAAAGCTACAGGGAGATTTTCCACAAAACGGCAGGATCCCAGCTGATTTTCAGGCCAGGTCCTGCCTTCTCTCTCAAGACTGTACAGTCAAACTGTACCTCCAGTCTCGTTACTTTTAAACACAATGGTAGGAAACTCATATATTACTCCATATTAAATGGACTCATTATTTGTCGTTTCATACACAAACTACCAGTTAATACACATTTCTACCAATAGCAAAACTTCAAGACTTAGTGAAAATTATTTTTCAGAGCTTTGTATTGATAACATTTTTTACTGATGCAAAGATCTCTTCTGAACAACTTTCGCTATAATCTAGATGAAAAACATGCTTATAAATAATTTGCTAAAAAAGTATTCTAGCAATCATGTGCTAGATAATTACTGCTTCCAACAGGACTATTGCTATAAGCCAATCTCTTAACACCTCCTAGTAGTTTCTGCCCCTGCTAATGATATTTGATTATATTAGCCCTTTCTTAACCATTTATATACACACTTAAATATTACATTATGGAATAGATTTTTTTTTTTGCTGACAATATCGTTGAATTAAGGTACAATGTTTTAGAGTTTGTTTTTTTTTTTTCTGGTAGAAAAATCTCATTAGCATGGATACAGTTGTACCTGCATAAAGACACTCGTGTTGATACAGCTTTCTTCACATACTTGCTTCTTAAAACTGGAATAAGCAATTCAAGCAATAAGTTATTTAACTAATATAAGACTTCCTCTATGCTGTGTGACAGTCGGGGCACAGCTGCATTTTTTCCAGGTAAAACTAACCTTCATATATACCCAGGAACAGGTAAAATATATCCACATCTGAAATATCACTCATGGCCTACAGAACTATTGTGTTCTGCCACGTCCCCAGCAATTAATTTCAGCGTGTACTCACATGCTTTGGAGCGAGACAGATCATTAGGGATGTATACCCTCAGGAGCATCGTGCAAATGGAAACTTATTTCAATAAGCTTACCTTGCACACCCCACGTTTTTCTTTCATTTTTTTGAGCGAGAAGGGGGCTTAAACTGGTATTGATTGTTTTTAAGTGCCTAATTATCTTTATATAAATGGCACAATATCATCCTTGAAGTGTTGTGCTTGGTGCCCTGCTCTGTTTGTTATTTTGCATTACAATTATCATGCAAAGCACAGAAGGTGACTTTAAGCAGCTCATTTGAAGCGCTCTTTTCTTAAACACAATATCTTTTTGAGGCTATTTATCTAGATTTTTATCTCCCAGTTTTAAGAAAAATCAGTCCAATTATAACTACACAAAAGTTTTTATTATGAGTTTAATCTTGGAACGTAAATGGGCTATTGTAAAATCTATGCTGAAATTTTAATTTGCGTTTTTATTCGTATCTGTGGACTAACAAACCATTCTGCATTGAAATTAATTATACAGATACACAAAATAATATGATAGCAGAGCATATGTGGCAAAATAGCTCAGAGGTTTGAAGAACTGAAAGTTCTTTTGACCTATTTATCACGGCTGCTGAATAGAAAGGCTTGCCCACTGCCCAAAAACAACAAAACAATATTGTGCAGCGGATATGTATTCCATTTAATGTTGCTTTTGGTTGCCATGGCTATGATAGCCTTAATATTGTAGGCTCACAGCAAGGTTGCAATTAGTATTTGGATTTAGAAGAGGGAAGATAATGATTTCATATCAAAACTTCTTGCTTAATACTCTTATGGACATAAAACTGCTTGCAGGTTTCAGATCAACTATTCCTATGCTAAGAAAATAAATGAAACAAAAGAATCTGCAGCACTTGGCTCTGAACTCAGTATTTCACAGCATCATGTGGCATAGCATCTGCACATCTTGTCCACAGTTCAGTTCACTCATACATGCATCCATATAAAGAGAGACATATACATGCTTGTATACACATACACACACATTTTCCCACACATAATGGAAGTCTGTAATTTTATTCATTTATCCTATCACAGTCCAGCCATGAAGCACTTGACACTCCAGGAAGTGTCTCTGCCTTGTCCTTACTAATTCCTCCTCTTTAAGAGTAGTATACTTCTCGCTGCCTTAAAGTATTCTGAGTCAGGGTAAGAGGGCTTGAAAATTCTTCCTCCAAACAGCAAGCACTCATTTTCCAGGCCAAAGTGAGTCCTGTTAATTCAAACTGACAGTTTAAGTCCTGTGTAGATGGCAGATGGATGTGCAAACTGACAATAAGCTCTGATGAAGAAGACCTAAACCTTCTAATGGAAACTTAAATAGACTCTTCGGATAAAACTGAGTTTCCTTACTCTTTAAATGCTTACAATTACTCAGCCTTCATGCCTGCAAACTTTTGTTTTCTGATGTTTGCATCACAAGCTGTCTTAAGCCATTCTACTGGGTTTTAGCTTCATAACTGCCTGGTGAGCTGACAGTGATACCTCTTCTGCCATCTCTGACAGCAGTCATAACTTTAAAGCTTCAAAGGAAAGGGCAAGGAAACCCTTGTGGACAATTACAAGAAGATTTACCCCAAAGAGAAACATCTGCCTGATTCTATCAATCTGTGCTTAGATTTCATCTTCACAATTCTGAGTGCAACACTGTGGTTCTGCTTTAAATCTTTTAATCTTCCCATCCCTTCAAATATACCCACTTCTCTTTCTCAAAATCTATTAAAATTCAGGGCTGATAGATATCCCAGAGCAATGACTCCCATCAGTTGGCTGAGTTACATTAAAACTAGCATTTCCTCTTCTCTTTTTATTGTCTTTGAAAGGGGTCATAGATATTCTCCCTAATACGATGAGAAAAACAGCAGTCTATTAATCTTCCCGTATCACTTTGAATCTTTATTATCTTGCATCTTGTTTATTGTCCTTCCAAACTAAACACTGAAGGAAAGGATTTGTGAGTTTAGGGGATCTAGCAACAGAGGTCTTACATCTATCCTGGTGCTGTAGTAATTGTGCTTGGTTGGAGTTAATAGAGTTTGTGCTTGAGGTTGATTCACATGAAGATCTCCACAGGAGCTTATAACAAACATCACAATACCAAAAGTGAAATCCTACTCCCAGCTTGTTTGCTAGGCTGCTGTGTACATTGGGCTGGAATTCTCAGGCCTATTCAGGTTCTCCATCTTTTCCCTAGTAGCCTGGAACTAGTTAGCTTCATTTCATGTGTTAACTTGTCCCTCACCTTTCTGGAAATGAGCCCTTGAGTTGGGTCTCAGATCCAAAGCTCAGCACTATCACACATCTTTGCAGATGGCTGTGTAGGAGTCTCTTGTTTCTGCCTATGCACTAACTCATGTGGAATTGAGACTTCCCAGAAGTCATCTTGGAGGGTTAGTCAGAGGTAGATGGCTATCCATTTGTGTAGGAGACAGAGTGTGGGAGAAAGAACAAATCTTGCTGCAATTCACAGACACTGAATATATCCTAGGGGGTCCAAAAATATACTCAGGCTTTCTCTGAACTTATTAAACAGATGTTGCTGGTACTAATAGATGTAGATGCACAAAGCATATCTCAGACTGCAAAACCCACCACAAGTTCATGTTGACACCCGGGCACATGTTACACACTGCTCCTGAGGAGCAGGACATGAAACTGTCACTCTGAACACTCCCTCTTTTGAGCAGTCTTACAAACATCATGTCAGTGAAAAAAAATACATGAGCAACTGCTTATATATTTCCATTAGCTGTGATTGGTAGAACCTTCTGGCCAGTCATTCTCAAAGCTCTTGACTCTCTTTTGAGAGAGGCTTTGAAATTCTTCTCTAGACGTAGGATTTTTCCACTAACTGCACCTCAGTAAGTTGTATCACATTTGCTTTTATTTTTGCTTCATCCAGCTTAAAACAGCATGTAGCTAGGCAGCAGCCTTGTTCAGATAAGCAGCTGCACTTCCGCTGCATGCAGTAGCTGATGGGCAGTAGCCATCTATTTAACTCCTGCAGTCAAAGCATACGTCTTCCACTCTTGCTGTTTTCCAGGGATCACTAATGTTGGATCCTTTGTCTGTGGTCAGTGTCTCCAGACACACACTGGCACCGCTTTAGAGGTAGCTCCCCACCCTGGGGATTCTAATTGTTGCTAATTGTGACCTTACTGCATTAGCAAATTTTAATTCCTCTTATGTGGCCTCCCCCTATTCAGACAATTCCATTTCTAATAGCCTTTGCCTCCACATTTTCTGCAAATGTCATCTGGCCTGTGATTCCTGGGAAACAGTCTCTCTCATCTGACCCATGGGACACCCTTGCACAGTTGGAACTTGGGTTGCTTCCAATTTACATTTTTTTCTCTCTAATCCACATCACCAGCAATTGTTTTTTTGAAATACTGCATCTGGTATAAAGGAGTCACCCAGAGGCTGGGAACGAACAGCTGATGCTTGTCAAAAAGATGCATAGTCTGATCCACAGGTTATCACTATCTTTGATTCAATCAGCTGTGCCTGTCTCCAAATATGATTCTTCCCATGGCTCTCACTAGGCACAGGTCCTTATCTGCCTCTTCCAGGGCCAAGTTTAGATTTGGCATAGCAGATTCTCCCTCACTTGAGCTATGTCCAAGGTACACGATGGAATGAAAGCCTTCATAAACAGCCTCCTCAAGGCTGTTCCTCCCCCCACTACCATCTGATTTGCTATCTCTGCCATTATTTTAAGAGGGTAAATCTTCCCTCAGTCTCTGCTGGAATGGTTATTAAAATTAAAAATAAACACAAGCATTCACACATATATAGTACAAAAGAAAAAAGAAAAATGATGTATACACACACAAGTACCTGTAAGTCTCTAAATCTGCAGGTGGTAATTGTTGCCAAAGGTGCTTTGGTGTCCAGATAACAGGCACTGCCAGATACTAATGCTTCATTATCAGTTTAGCCATTTACACCAAAAGAAGTGCTGAGAGCCCATCCACTGCCCCCAGATTCCAGACCTTTCTTGCACAGAGCTATTAAATTTTTCCTCCACCAAATACACTTTTGCCATCTTATGTCTGCTTGTACCAGCTGCAGTACTTGTCTGTGGATTTCAAAGAGTGACTGAAACTTTGCAAATAATAAATGCCATCTTCTTCTCTAACTTTTTTTAGATGAAATGCAAGACACTCATGAAGAAAAATTAGATAGCAATACTGCTTTCCTAGGTGAAAGCATGCCTAATAACCTGGACCCCAGAAAGATAAGCATCAGAATTTAGAAAGGTAAAAATGGAAGATAAATGTACAGTATCCTCATTTAAGCTAAAAGAATTAAAACTAGAATTTGAATTATAACTAATAGGGGATCGTCTTCCTAAATCTTCAAATACAGGATTAGAAAAGAAGCAATCTGGCTCCCTCCCACTTTCCAAAACGTACCTATCCTTGGGATCTTCAAGTGAAGGGAGAGGCAGAAATTAAACAACCTATTAAAACTCCTCCTTGTCTGTACTGACATTGCAATAGTGATAGGTACCCACGTCAAATTCTTGCAAAAAGGATGCTACAGTTTCAACACAAAGAAATATTTATCGCAATTATTTGGCAAAATAAGTTTGCAAAAACAAACAACTGAAATAAAACTTTGATATATTTGCAGCTGTTTTATGAAACAAAAGAACACGTAAACTCTTTGATTAAATCATACATAATGAATTATTCATCCAGCCCTTTTCTGCACTAATCAGTTAAAACAAGGTGATAACATGATTTTAGAAAAAATAAAAACAAATCTAAGGAACTGTAAGGAAGTAAGCAGAATCTGAAATGGGAGTAAGAACAGAGCATGCATAGTGAGATAAAAAAGATTCCTTTTAAGATGGGGGAAAGAGGCAAATCCAGTAAATCTTTTGAACAAAGAACAACAAATCCATCTTTCAGAGCACTGATCATCCTGATTCCAGATGAGACGGTGTTTGCTGGAGGCACAGCGAAACCTGAGATGTCTAAGGTTGTCTAAAGAGTTAACTTACCTGTGCTCTACTCACAGACCTCACACTGGATCCCTTGATCCTGTGCCTGGAAAGGACTCAGCACTGAGACTGCCCATTTTTTCCCCCATTTTCAAATAAGATATGGTCTTGCTAACAAACTCACAAGAGAACATCCTATCTGCTTTACAGGAAAGCAGATTGGACTGAAAAAGACTTAAGCTTTGAGTTAGTTGTACTCTTCCAAGGCTGTGAACCATCACCATTAGAACAGAGAAGGAGCAAGCTTTGCTCGTTTTGCGACAGATCTGACCCAGATCAACGCAGCAGACCCCAATGCACCAATGCATGTGTGGAACTGGGAGAACCGAGATTAGCTACCATGAAAATCTGTTCCATGAATGTGGAAAACACAACTAGTCAATATTTTTCAGACATGTGGAAGCTGCTAACATGAGAAGGAGGAGCTGCATCAAAAGAAGGGTGCATCAAAAGAAAGCTGGCCAGAAGAGTGAAGGAGAGGACTGTCCCTCTGTACTCTGCCCATGTAAAACCCCATCCTCCAGGACCAGGCTCCCTGAGCAAGAAGGATGTGGAGCTGTTGGAGCAAGTCCAGCAGAGGGCCACAAAGATGATCAGAGGGCTGGAGCACCTCTCCTATGAAGAGAGGCTGAGGGAGCTGGGTTTAGAGAGGTTTCCAGCCTCTTACAAGTTCTTACAGCTTATGAGCAGGAGGCGGAACCAACATTATACACGGAGTGATAGTGATTAAGACAATAGGAAATAGTTTTAAACTAAAAAATTGCAAATTTAGTTCAGATCTTAGGAAGAAAATCTTTACTCAGAAGGCGGGGAGACACTGACACAGGCTGTCAGAAGAAGCTGTAGATGCCCCATCCTTGGAGGTATTCAAGACCAGGTTGGATGGGGCTCCAGGCAGCCTGATCTAGTGGTTGGCAACGCTGCCCATGGTAGGAGGTGGTGGAACTAGGTGATCTTTAATGTCCTTTCCAACCCAAGCCATTCTGTGATTATTTGAAGAAGGTGTAAATAAAATAGAAATACTCACATAGAAGATAGAGCAAGCTTTAACCCAAGCTTACTGCTAAAGCAGACGTATAACCATTCACAAGTGCTTGAGACATGGACTCATCATAGCAGTCCTGAGGCTTCAGCACTAGCTGGTACAGCAGTGTCCCATGCAGCATGGCAAAACTTACATGCCATTTAGATCAAGGATGTTTCTATTCCGGTTGGGGCAAGAACTCACAGTATTAGGTTCCCTTTTGGAAGTCTGGAGCAACATAGTGGAAGCCTCTCCACCATCTACTGGCATGCTTTGGTGAGCCAAGCCCTGCTCCTGAGCAATGAGGCAGGTGCTCTGCTCCAGAGACACAACTGCCTGTAAGGCCAATACAACATTGCTAATTACATTAGCAATAAAAATCAGTGTTAAGGCAATGTTCATCATGCCAGCACGTAGTTTCTTTCTCAGAAAAATCAATATTTATCACCTTAGAAAACAGTAATAGATACGTTTAATTGAAGCTGTATTTACTAAAATTGCCAACAAAATCTCAAGATTAAAATAAATTTTTCTCATTTATCATAACAAAATTCCTCATATGCATTTCTCTCTCACTATATTCATATTTCCTAAGGAAGAATACAAACCATACTTTCATGGAATTTACCATATTGGTGAATATTTATCAAGAGCATTCTGTGATTTTTCCACACTCACTTTCCCTTGACCCCTAAATGTCTCAGCTTGAGCCTGCATGAAATAAATGCATACAAAAATATAAAGGGACTCCAAAGACAGAAAGAGAAGTGGCATTTGGAATGCCAACCTGCTGAGAAATATTTACTCTTACTTCACTTGACTTAAAAGTAGCTGAAGGGAGTTGCTCTGAACAGTAATTTTATGCCTTGTAAAAGCTATCAAAGTTGCACACAGATGCATTTTACAGAGACTCGAAGGAACGCTCACACTTCTTGGCAGGTGAGTTAAGCCTGTGGCACTGTCTAGAGACAAGGTTGCAAGGGTGAATCAAGTGGTCCTGAAGATTCAAATCATTACATGAATTTAAACATTTTCTCAGCATCTGTATTCCCTGAGCCACAAGCGTGCTTTTGTCGGTTAAACCTTTCAAAATGCTAATGCTCTCTGAATGGCTACAGCTCTAAATCCTGTGGTGCCCAAATGAGCTCTAACACAAGCTAGTCCGCATACCTAACTAGTCCTGTTTGTGGACTAAGCAAAGGCAGGTGATTCCTCTCAGTAAGGTATTAGCCTAAGACCTAGAGTATTATTTCCAGAGACTAGACAGGAAATAGGCTAAAGAGCTGCATCTACTTTTCAGAGGGGAAAAAAAAAAAAAAGAATAAAGTAAACAAAACTGAATATCCTTTAAGAAGGTGGTAGCTGTTGCTTTGTTAAATTTCTACAGCCTACAAATACAGTCTGCTATATTGATACCAACGTAGTAGAAAGCAATGAAGATGCAAGGCTTGAAAAGCAGCCATGCTCCTTCCTAAGCAGACTATTTTACTGTTTTAACTTTAAAGTCATAGCTCCTACCACTGCTAATCCTCCCCCTTCTTCCCCCCCAGATCAAAATAAATAACTATTAGTTGCTTGAAATGGATTTGAATGCATTTACTGGGAGATGTTGTGAATTTTTCCATCAGAAATTATGTACCGTGCCTCCTTTCCTGCCACCTTTGCCCTTCAGTTTCGGCTTTCCAACTAATGCTGCAAGAGTTTATTTTATCTCATGCAGTATTATTTTGTTTTATTTCTCTACTGAATTCCAGAGGTCAAAATTAACCTATAGCAAGAGAAATAAAACAAATATACGTCAGTCTATTGATTGGATGACCAAGTAAGGACATCACAATAAAATCTGAAGGCCAAGATTTTTCAAAAGCAGAAAGAAATGAGAGTTTTTGCATAGATTCCAGTTATTGTAAGAAATCATCACTTCAGTGCCTGCAGTCAATTCCAACCTTGAATTTACATTACGAATAAATAAATAACAGCAAACCCAACAATAAGACTTGCATAAATGTCTATATGTAATATAAAACAGTCCCTACAAAAAGGTGTATGGACAGTAGTAAGTTTCCAGGGAGGCAGAACTAAAAATAACACTCTTGAAACTTGTGAATCTAACCATCATCGCGTAAAAGAATCAAACAGGTCACTGAAGACCCTCTGTAATTAGATGACTGACTCCCAGTAATATCCACAGGAATTCCAAGACCAATTGGCAGCACAAATTAATAGGAAATGTTTCTTCAAAATCCCCTTTTCATTTTCTAAGATGTTAGCCAGGCCCTCCTATGCCCAGCTGCATTGCAAATGATTTGGTTATTCATTTATAATTATCAATCCATCTGAAGATTATAGTTTATTTTATAATTGCATTATATGCAATGATCACAGCCCAAAAAGGAGGAGGAAAAAAAAAAAAAAAAAGTTTTACCTCTCAAAAATGATGCATCTATGAGTGCAGCCAGAGTTAAATAGCATACTACAGGGCTGTTGTTCATGCTCAGGGCAGGGGCAGGAGCAGGAGCATCACTCAGCTCAGCAGGCTTGGAGTTCCTGGCCTCCACCAGCTCCTTACTTTTCCATATCTTATTTGAGGTAGGAAGAGGGTTGTACCATTGCCTGAATACTAACCAGCAGCAAACCCTGTAGGTTGGGTCTCCCCTGAATGAGGCAGCAGAAAACCTGATGGGATTCTTCATCAGGCAAAGCTTTGAACTACATCTTTACGGTCTTTCCTTAGTGAGATCCCTAAAGATGACCAAATTAAAAAAAAAAAAAAAAAAAAAAAAAAAAAAGCCAAATTTAATTAGGTTATAAACTAATCAGCTATCACTAAATGGAGAAAACTTAAAAGAGACTAGGTAAAGCAGAACAAGAGGTTCACACCCAAGCCTTCCCCTGCTAGCTGTGTTCTTACAAGTAGGTCATTGCTACCAGGGCTGAATTCAAACAAATTAACAGCTGTTTTGCAGCACACTACACAAGTTACTGCATTACTCTCTTGTACCCAGGAACTACTAATTCCCACCACCAGAGAACTGGCTGTAGGTTTTACACCCTGCTCTCTACAACAGTGTCTTTGACCCACACTCACCTTTCTTCTATCTGATCACAGTGGATTAGAAGATTCTTCTCCCTCCCACATTCAGCTGTTCACTCTAGCAGCAGCAGCACCACCTGAGTCAATTTTAGCTAAAGTATAAGAACACCAGCTGGATGCAAAACAGTCAGGTGTTACTTGTAAGTCTTTATGTTATGGTCTTTGTAAACTCAGCTTCCTTAATGGTTGGCTCTATCTAACTCATATGGTTATTCATATGGACGTGGGTATTTTCCAGACTCAAGAGCGTTGCTATAACTTGCTTTTAGTAGGAGTTTTTAGCAAAAGGAGTGTTTTGGGCTAGTTTCTGCCATTTGAAATAACGCTTTATTTTTTCTGCTCAATGTCTTTGATTACATTTGGGGAAGATACAGTTGAGAAAAGAAGGGCCTTGACAAGCACTAACAAAAACAAAACGTTAGCCAAAGCTGCTGCTTTGGTGCTGAATAATATAGCTAGCCCATAACTTGCAGAAGAGCATTTTCCTTCCTCCATTTGGGCGTGCCAGAAAATACCATCAGAAATCAGATTCCTCTCACTTAACTGACACTTTATTGCCTATCCTGCTCTTGTATTGTTCCTTGTTAATTAGAAGTGTCTACCACGGACAACAGATATGCAGGCTGGGGAATATAAGCCCACCAAGCACACCAAAGCAGATTCCTGACTAAATCTCACACTGAAGTTACAGAGGATACTGCATTTGCCTCTTCACTGAGGTAAACTTGGAAGTTTTCAATTTGTTCCCAATCACAGCTTTCTTTTGAAAACCAGGAATGTCCTCAGCCATACAGTACAGATAATAGCTGCTGAATTTGAGTGGTCAAATGAGACTTGAAGAGTCTTGGATTTTCATCCTTCCTCTGTATTATTAAATCCAGGTGCTTGTTTTTGGATCTCTCCCATCCTGGAAGAGAATTTTAATGAGGTACCTCTAGATAGACTGTGGTCATGTCTGTTACGGCATATGGATGCAGAACTACAGGCGGAAGCAAAGCTAGAGAAAGGAATACTTGGTTTTCCTTTTGAAGCTGTGGCAGGTTTTCCCATAATTACAGAAACGTTAATAACATCAGAGACTTGATCTCGTATGTCCAGAGTACCCCTCACTCCTGAGATATAGTCAGTTACTCATTGAGAAAAGGAGTTATAATCTGATGAATTTAAATACGGCATGGTAAAATAACAGCAGTAGAGAGGGATGCAGGAGTGCAAATATTGGAAATACTGGAGGGCTTCCAAATACTTAGCATAAGGGGGTGGGAAAGAGATCCACATGGCATAGCAAGATAAAGCCTCTTCCCTATGTTAGGAAAACATATTTTTCTAAAGTTGCTATCAGCTATAAAACTAAAAACTAAGAGCACTGGAGGATACCAGATCTGTCAGTCCTGGCAAGATCACAGCTATTTTTGTGAGACAGCTTTGAGGGGCAACTGCTGCAGAGATCTGGTTGTAGAGTCCTTTTAAGAGCCATGTGAATTTACCTTGTCTTGCTGACTTGTCCACACCTACAGCTTTGTGAAGGAACTGCAATACTTTGATGAAAGTGAAACCATTTAATTGCTTTAGGTGACATTCTGACTGTTATATTCTAGGAAGAACAGAACAGATTGGAAGCCTCCACTCTAGTATCAATTTTCCATTTCCTTATCTATATTGACTGGCAAAAAAGCTTGGGATTTTATGTTTTGGTTCTCCCATTATCTGTTATGTGAGTACTTTCTGTGGAGTCCTCCAATTCCATCAAAGTTATGCCATCATTATGGTGATTCTCTTGCAAATCATGTAACAGAGATAGCATCTTATATTGATGCTTATTTTCTTAACATACATCTTCTGTCTTTACATAGGTTAAAACTCTTAACCATAACAGCTGTATTATTCTGGAGTACATCAGGTTAAGCAGAGGAATTTTTCCTGAGCATGCCTCTCATGTTTTTGGAAAAAGCAAAGAAACAAAACAAAAACAACCTGAAATTCTGCAATGTAGCTCAGATAAATTTGCCTTTGGAAACTCAGAGATGTTGAATTATGCTTGTATTAAGAGTTACTCATACAGGTAGAGATCCAAAGTATATAAAAAGGATTTGCAATAGTCACAAAAATGAAGCTACAACTGACAAAAAGGGAAAGTGAATTAAAAGGTCTGTCACCTTATGGGTAGAACATGATGTTTTAGAAGATTTCAGAATGACCTCTGAAAAAATACTTTTATCTAATACATATTCTCAGCACCTACCTGTAAAGGTAGCTATTTTAACAAGAACCAGAGGGACTGGTTCCACCATCTCCTTCACATGTAGCCTTCTCATATGGCTTTCTCATTGAGAGGTATGGCCCCTAATCATTATAAGAAAGAATGTGGCCATTCTTCTGCAAGTACTAGCATGGACAGCATGGTAGAATGAGTCTGGGAACTCTGAACTACCTCTAAGACTGAATTTTAATCTCACCAATCTCCATGACACTTTTAATTTCCTTCAGGAGAATTCTTTAAGCCCTATCTTTGTACCAGAATCTGGAAGACAAAACACTACATAGGTTTTTACATATTTCTTCCCTATTTTTTTCTGTGAACTTTACAAACCGATGCCAGAAACTGGAGTGCTGCTTCTGCTATAGAATCAGCGTGAAATAATTTTTAGTCTCCTCACTTAAGCTTACAGAAATAGATAAGGGGTAGATCTAAAGATCTGAGAGGGGAAAATGAAGGAAAACATTTTTTCTCTCTGAAATGAGAGTTGCTGGATCTGGAGGATAACAATTACCTCAACACTTGCAAATATAGAATGGGAACCATATACTGCTAATATGTTTGCAATAAGATGTTACTCTTTGGTACCTAAAAAAAAAATATTTTCTCACGATACACTTCATAGCATCTTTGTTCTAATACTGCAAAGTTTGAATCATAGCCCCAGATGATGAGTGTCCTTTGTGGAGAAGCATAGTGTCTGGAGACTGCAGTACTATTTGTATTAACAGAAATGCTTAATCCATTTGTTTAAAAATAAAACTCTAAGCTACTTGTCTCAGTATCATCCCACAGCAGCCAGTGTTTGCCTACTTGCTCAGCTGTACTCCCTGCAATTCGTTAACAGGAATCTAAGTATGAAGGGGGGGGAAGAGAATGTCTATAAACATTGATATGGAACTGGCAGCAAGATCAACAGGAAAAATACTGGCATGGGAGGATTGAGTATCGTCTGTACTTAGATTTTTTGCTGTAAAATAGTCAGAGGAGATACAGACACATCAAAAGATATGATGGCAAGATTTCTTCCCTTAGGAAGGAATGTTTAGTTTTTCTAATTTGGCAAAGTTACAATTGAACATTTAGAAGGTAGTCCTTATAGCAGCTTTTGTAGCTGGATTGTACAATGGAAAGTATAGACTATGCAAGCTTGTTGTCAAAGACACAACTTGCTAACCTACAATCCCTCTTGTTTTCCAAAGTGACAAAAATAGCCCTACTGAGGTAGTTGTAAGGCTATTTCTTGCTCAGATTTATACTAGCTGAACCGTCCAGTTGGCTGCCTTGGAATATGAACATTTGGAAAAGTGTTCTCAAATAAAAGCAAAGTCTCTGCATATTTCAGAGATTATTTATCTGTCAAGTGAGCTGCTTTATTTTTTCAAACTAGACAGCTTTTCTCAGCACTGTAAATGAATTACAAACATTATTACAAGGAAACAACAGTAATGCTGAAGAATGTTCTATGACTAGATACAATGTCTTCAGCATTTCAGCACAAAACAACAGCAAGACAAACTTATCCTTATTCTCTAGAAGAAAATCCTATAAGGTACTTGCTATTGCTTAACCAATAGGAGACAAGTATTCTTATTCTTTAAATACAGTAGCACTCACATTAAACCCAAGCTAATTTTAAAGGAGTTTGTCTTTCCACTATCAGAACAAAGCCATATTTCTGATAGATTGTGGGTTACGTGCATCTTTGCTGGCACATGTAAGGAGCTTTGGGAAGGATGCTGTTCCTCTGCTAAGTGGTTTTAATACCATATGTGTTAATTTTTACAGAGGGAGAGCTGACTGGGGTTTGTCAGCACAGTTAAATGTAGGACATAATAGAGGGCTTTGACCTTGCTACTGGTAGACTGGAGGCGAGTACTGTGTGTGCAGGGGCTTGGGCTGGGTGCCAAGCATCTGCCCAGTGTCCCTCCAGCATCACAGCCCTGGGACCTTAGAGCTAGGTGGCAGTTTCACTTAAATTTGCCTTCCAGGCATTTAGCTTTCTTTTGCATTCTTTTCTTGTGTGTACTTAAAAAGAGTAAATGTAAAAACACAGAACAAGTGCCATCCAAAATTCCTTGCTTTTCACTTAGAAAATCAAGAGTTAGGCCTAAGTGTGTCAGCAGCTCCAGGCTGAGCAAATATTGGCCTCTTCCTACAGACTGACTTGAACAAGACCCATTTTGCCTCGAAGCCACACGCTGCACAGCTTTACCACTTCCTAGGCATGTCTTGGAGTAAGTTATTTAAATTTCTCATCAAAATTTGGAGAAACAAAAGTAAATGTCAAAGTATGCATCTTATCTCATTTGCAATGTTGCGCTAGTTTATTTTTAAAGGCTTGCAACCGTGGAATGAAAAGAGAGAATGAAAAGAAGAGAACGAAAAGAGAACCATGTTCCTTTGTAGCAAATGTAAAGTGCGCATATTAAAAAACACTCTGAGTTTTTGCTAAGAATCATTCACTGAAAGTTAGTGAAAGACTTTGGTATTTTGAAAATTGTTCAGTTTAGCAGGGGCAAGTAATTAAAAGGGAATGAGAAAAAATTACACATCAATGGGCACTCACTATTTTTCACCTCTCATATGGAGCCTTTAAAGCTGTAGTCTTATTTCTGTGACATTTATACAGCACAATTGCCAATAGTATATAGTTCTACAAGAAACTGGTGCCTCAAACCATGTATAGTATAAAAGAACCCACTGCTAGACACCAGAGCCTAGAATTTATTGGGTTTATAATATTGATTGAGCTTATCCTTAAAAATTCACCACTTCATTTGAAAAGCGTCGCTTCAAGGCTTAATACTTGTCCTTACAAGACATCTATATAGCAACATAAATGTACAGAACCTCTGAAATAGCCATTTGAGCAGTTAAAATTAAATGTCAGGGCAGAAGACATTAAAAAAAATGATAATAGTTCTGAGTGCCCATTGCTTTTGTCTCAGGACAAGGAAAGACGAGCCCGTTTCCCAGGGGACACTGTCTCATGCATGTTGGTTTTGGCTGGGTGTTTTTGGCAAAGGAGCTCACACTCCAAGTTACTGCTTAGAGCTCATCTTGGAGAGAGTAGTAGGGATTCAGCTTCAGCATTACACAGTCCAGACCTCCAGCAAGACAAGCGAGTGCTCCCTCTGAACCCAAATGCCACCCGAGCAAAGCTATGCAGAGACTAACATGTATCAATGAAATGATATATTTTGACAAAGTTTTGCTTCTTCAAAATTCTCCAGATGGCTCTATGGAAGCATTAAGGGATGAAAAGAGGTAATGCTCCAGGGAGGTGGAGGATATGCTGGGCAGAAAGGAGCTGCTTCCTTTTTTCCTCCACTAAGTGACGTGACTGGTGCCACACTATCAGAAACGCTGCAGAGCCCCTGAACTCCCACTCCTGTGTTTTAACTGGCGCATACCACTTAAAGATTAGGCTCCCTTCAAGTCCTTTCCTTTTGTAGTGCACAATTTAGCCATGAGTATCCACTAAATCTAGCGTGTCAGTTTGAGATAGAACAGCCAGGGCTCTGCACATTTCTTTTTCAAACAACTTAAGGCCATGCTCCTAAAGGACTGATGGACAGAGCATTAGAGAAGCTCCTCTACCCTAATAAACTTGTTAAAAATCCAAAGAAATGTATTCCTGTATAACTTTGGCCAAGAGCTCTGAGCTCTGTGAAGAGTTGTTTCCCACCCCTACTGAGACGTAGGCAAGGAAAAAAGCAGTTAGAAAGAATAGCTTTACAGATTTGTCACACTAATCTTAACATTTTCCTATAATGCAGTCAAATTCATATAGGTTTTGATCTAGACTGTTGGGAACCCAACTGTGGAACTTTTTTCTCCCATAAGAAATTCCTTAATTACACTTTTAACAGAAATAAAAGAGAAAAAAAAAGAAATCAGAGCCTTTATCCTGCCATGCAAGCCACCACTTTTTGGAGCTGTATTTCCCCACCTCTCTTCACAAAAACAGTAAATACATTCTTTCATGCCAGGAGTTAAGAAATATATTATTTGTTGTAGTCAGGAGTTCCTTTCTCGGTATCCTGGATATGAGCTCATGCCATATCAACAACCAACAATAGCTATTGTTCCTGGAGTTTGAAGGAAGTTTCTGCACCCTGTTTCCTGAACACTGTATGTAAACTAATACATACAAAAAAGGTGTTTCATATTATTCCAGGTACATTGGGCCCCCTCAATGTCAGCCTGTGAGCAATCTTTTTCCCAGAGTTGGAAGAGTAAATGCATACTTGTGCTTATCCATTTGTGAATGGAAACAGGTACTTGCATTGCAAACTATATGGAAACAGAACACAAAGAAACACAGCAATACATTTGGCTTGAAAAGAGCACTTTGTAGCTGTTTAATATTACATCTGCCTGCTCTGATGGATTAGTTACTCAGATGCATCTAGTAGTTAATAGTACCTTCATGTCCTTCTGTGATGTACTCAGTTCAGAAGACGAAAGGCCTCCATGTTCATATATGTCAGGAGGGATGGCATGTGCTATCACATCACAACAATGTACCCCAGCAAAGAAGATGTTGACTGAACTGGGTTACCAAGTCCTAACTGACTTCTTTATTGAAACCTCTGGTCTGATATTCATATACATGTAGATACACATGCAATATGTGTACGTCTTCTTTTTGCATTACATTTGCAAAAATTGTGCTGGAAATAGAAGGGCGGATATCTTCAAGGTGCGTGAAACACGTGCACCTCCTCAGAATGGAGAGCCAGAGAATTCCAATATGAACAAACATAGAACACCAACCATGCAATATTACCCCTTGCAATATTGCTGCCTTGCAGTATTAGCTATTTCTGCCAGTGAAGGCAAAATCTGTTGGACCTTTCCTCACTGTCATGCAGGGTACTCTTTATCTTCTGGAGGAGGGAAAAGGTGCCCTAATTGCATCACTGTATCTGCAAATGGTTGGTGTTAATGTCATTTACTTAATGTCCCCAAATGCTAACCAGCATTAACCAGCTAGCACACTGCCCATTCCCCCATCACATTCATCTTGGCCATGGTGCTTCTGGAGGACCACAGTGAGAATGGTTAGAAGAAGAAGAATAAAGGAAAGTCCAACAGCATGAGGATGTGCATAACACTGCAGATGCAAGTCCCTCTCAGTGATATTCCTATCTTGACTTGGGGGAACTTCCCCCAGAGCCCTTCCAGGTACTGGCATCCCACCCTCAGGGCTCCTAGTTTAATCACTGCTGCGTTTACAATGCAGTGCTCTAGGAAAGGAGGCTGTTTTCTGGTGAGGACTGATGACCGTGATCTGAACCTTGAAATGGGACAAGAAATAAAGATTTGATAAAGACATTAACAATGTATGGTTTAATATATTAAGGCTGGGCAAGCCAATTAGGACTGAATAGAAAGTAAGCTCAATCTTTTCCTACAACTTTAATCCTTTCAGTAGGATTTGAAAGAGAATAAAAAGCTGCTACTGCTTTAAAAGTTACTTTCATGGCCATTTTTATGTTTTTGTACTAATACTCATGTTCCTGCCAGGAGCAGAAATGAAAGTGCTGAAACACCCCACGGCCTTTCCTGTGAGATTTACAGACTAATTTTACAGATCTAACGAGTTTGAATTATTGGGATAGGATTCAAATAAGCTTCTAAATTTGGGAGTACCTCTCTGAATCCAACATGAGATCTTAATATTTGCATTTCCCTCAGCCCTATACGAGCCACCGTATATTGTTGTGTTTTTACTGCACGTCCTATTTAACAGTTTAATGCTGGCTCTTATATCTTTTACTTGCAGGCAATCTGTTCAATTAACTAACAGTGTCCAGTTGGCCCCTTTGACTGCTGCTGTGCTCAGAGCAAGAAAGAGGAGACAAAGTTGGAAGAGCAGAGCGAGGATGACAGAGGTATCTACATTCCAGTTGAGTTTGGGAGTGTGTGTGCTTCAGCTGCCCTTCCATTTAAGAGCTCAAAGAACTTCAGTAACAGTCCACTGGTGAGAGTACCTGAAGCAAAATGAACAAGGGGCGAATAAAGCAGCAAGATCAGACTGATCACCACCAGCAGCTTCTTCAGTGCCATAGAACAGATCCCCTCCTCTCAAACACTGGTGCAGAAAGGACTACAGTTAGGACCGCAGTCCCTACAGCAACTCAGGAAAGAGACTGTAGCCTAAAAAATGACTTTCCCCAGTCTCTAAATTATGCCAATGATCTGCCCATTCCTCCTACAAAACTGGAAGAACAAAAGATACTTCAAGCCCCCTTTATGCTTGAACTTAACTTTGTTCATCTGGATAGTGCTGAATTTTAAATAAACGATTTAATTGTCCATTTTCTCAATTCACTCAAAAGTAGAGGGGAAAAAATAATCAGCATTAATAATCAAAACCTACACAAAGAGAAAGTTTAATACATATATATGAATTGTGCCCTTGTAGACAAGGTTGCTGCTACCAATTGCTCCCTGGCACTGAGTAACAAATTAACAGAATCACCGAATCACAGAATCACCCGGGTTGGAAGGGACCTCAAGGATCATGTAGTTCCAACCCCCCTGCCTAGCAGGGCCACCAAACACACACATTCAGATCAGGTTGCCCAGGACCCCGTCCAACCTGGCCTTAAACACATCCAAGGACGGGGCATCCACAACCTCCCTGGGCAGCCCGTTCCAGGGCCTAACCACTCTCCCTGTAAAGAAATTAACCTTCTGATGATCATCAGATACAATTCTACTCTGTCCCTGCCATTAATCCTGTTCCCAAAGTCAGTGGGGATCTAGTCCTGAAAACATTATGAACATTTCAAATTTTGTCTTCAAAATGTAGGGTGTTCAGTGAAACACCCTTTAACATATATTGCTTAAACTCTATGAGTTCATCCAATTTGAGAGTACCTTTAATGGAGTTCGTTTAGAATATCCGCAAATGTGAGTACTTGCAGAATGTGTGTATGTTTCAAAAAATAAAATAAGAAATATATGTATTTCTCAAGAGTAAATCAAGAAATAAAGGAAAATTATTGTAAAAAAATCTTAGAAATGTGAAGGAAAAGATAATACTTCCCATTTTACTTAATGCACCCTTTACAGTGTAGGCTTTAAATAACAAAAATCTCAAACTTATTAACTTACAATTGTATCTCTTGACATTAGCAAACAAACAAACAAACAAACAAAAAAACCCAGTATATAGATATATATATAATTATAATTATAATTATAATAAAAATCAAGAATGAATGAAAGGAAAAATAAAGAAAAAAAAGACTTCTGGGGGCCTAAACTTAGAATCCATATTTTTTTACATAGATTTTGAAAGGCAACATCTGAAAAACAGTCCAAAGAAAAAAGGTTAATGACTAAGTGACTTCTCCAGTTTTTCTCTACTTCCACAAGCCTCATCACAACGCAAATACAGACGTGTGTGCATGCACACACACACATGGAGTTTAAGGAAGGACTGACTGGCAGCTGAATGCAGGTTTTCCATAAAAGCAGCATTACAATATAACCTACAGAAGAGAAGAATGCTAGTGAACTACAGCTTTGGGCTTAGAAAGGCATTTTAAAATGCTTTCCATTCAGCTATTAATATTATATTAAAAAAAATAATAGTTTTAGCTCAAATTCCCATGTTTCAAAGCTCACACAGCTCTAACACTGAGGTTATCTTGTTTGGCATGAGAACAGCTCATGTCTACATTAAAGCTGGAAGCTTAGAAGTGACATAAACAGGCCTTTTTCTATAAAGATAAAAGGCTAAGCTTTAAAGAATTTTATATTTATAGATAAACGTTTCCATAGTAATCATTACAGTGAAACTTGCTGGTGTCAGCAATCCTTTGCATACAAAAATGGCTTATATTCAAATTAGCAGGAATCGCAGCATCTGATTCTTCTTCCATCTGAAAGAAGGGCTTGCTGGAAAGCCTGAATGGAGAGCTCTGGGTGGGCAATTGCCCTCATTTTGTTCTCATCTTTGTTCTTTTTCTGACTTGTGCAGCCACACAAAACAGAAGATACCTTCTGAGACAACTTTGCAATGACAAAAAAACAAGTAGGATGGCCCAGGTATCCCTTTCCATCCCTAATTTGTAAGCCTCTATGATATAAATATAGACAAGTGAAAAGATGAGCAACAAGCAGAAAGCTGGGGCAAATGTCAGAGGTTTTCTCCCCACGTATTCCCTGCAACTTGGATTCTTTTACAGTATAGCACAGAGTCAAACCCCACTTTGAGAAGATGCCCATTTCTTGACACTTAAGGTGAAATCTTATTATCCAAGCATTCAGTGAAGCAGAATTCCAGTGCTCAGCTGAGGTTTATCTAAATGCTGTCCCATGGATGTACCTTGCTGGATAAGGGCTGCCTCCATCCCCTGCAATAGGCAGAGTAGCATTTCATACGATGCAAGTTATTTTAAACAACAAGGCTGCAGTAATCATGTAAGATAAGACTCATACTGCACATTTCTGGAGATTTCTACAATGCCCTGAAGTCAATTAGGTTTTAATTAAAAAAAAAAAAAAATTACGTGAAAGCTTTCTGTCTATGAATTTTTAAAGTGCTGCTAGTTAATTAATAAAAGGAAGGAAAATATCACACTCCTTCCTTTACAGGTGGCAAGATGAAGGATAAAAGAGGTGAGGTGACTTATTCAGGGACAGCATGGTAAGTCAGTAGTGCCTGGCACAGAACCAAGCCTCCTCACTCTGAGACTACATCCTACTTGCTCCTTGAAGTCCTGAAGAAGGGAAAAGAAAAATAGCTAAGAGAGCTGTTCTAGCTTTGAAATGAGAACGCTGTATGTGTGAGCCCACAGGCATATGAACATATGCCATGGGAGAGATGCAGTAATACTCCCTGATCAGCAATAATAAAAACTTCCCTCCTCCACCTTTTTCTTGAAAATAAATAAATAAATAAAAATAATTTTAAAAAAGCAAAACAAGGCGGGGGATGGAGAGAGGAGTTTGCAACTAATATAAATTAACATACAAATGTTTCCATTGTAATCAATGCACTAATACCTGTCAGTGTCACCACCTCTTTCCAGAGAAGGCTCTCTCTGTTTCCTTTGGCACGCAGGACTCTGGCACTCACAAGAGATTACTTTCATGAGGTGCTGTGTATGCAGACTCAATAGCCATACTGCCCAAGCTTTTATGGTACCTTGGGAGACATACATCCAGTTGTTTGGCTCTGGTAAAGCTAACGAAGTCTGGGACTCAGCTGCCAGAAAAGCTGCCCCCAATAAATAACGCAACTCGCTTGGCTAGGGCGATGTTTGCCTTAACACCTCTCAGAAGGGCAGGAAAGGGCTGGGAGGAGCAGCTGCACCTTGCAGAGGTCCTCCTGGCAGGCCAGGGTCTGGCAAGTGCTGCGGCAGCGCCAGTGCTTGGGGCCAGGCCCTGGCACAGCCCTGGTGGCTGGCACCTCGCTCACAGGTGGTGTGATCAAGCATCGCTGCCTGTACTGACACAGTTATCATGGACTCATAGAATCATTAAGGTTGGGAAAGATCACTAAGATCACCTAGTCCAACTGTTAATCCATCACCTCCATGCTTACTAAACCACGGCCCTAAGTATCACATCTCCATGTCTCCTGAACATGTCTGCATACAGTGACTCCACCACCTCCCTGGACATCCTGTTCCAGTGCATCACCACACGTTCTGAGAAGAAATCTTTCCTAATATCCAACCTGAACCTCTCCTGGTGCAATATGAGGCCATTAACTCTTGTGTCCCATCGCTGCGACCTCCCCCTTGCCACAACCTCCTTTCAGGGAGCCATAGAGAGCAAAAGGTTTCCCCCTGTCTTCAAATCCATTCTGGCACGCAGCTTTTTTTGGGACACAGCTTAGAAGTGTCTTAATGGAGATACATAGCAAGCTGCACAGACAACCATCAGCCCCATCCAAATCCAACATTTTCCTACAAGATGTTCAGCTGCACAGACCAAAGCCTCATTAACTCCCTGTGTAACTGGGGGTCAGACACCAGGGAGGCAGCTCGGCCTTGCGGCATTGCAGTGCACTTTAGCATTCACAAATGATTTGACCTGTGCCAGATTTTGGCAAGCCAGTGGGCTTTGGATCAAGCTCTAGAGATAACTCAAAGCTCCAACACGGGGCAGCTACACGAATTATTTTTTTACATTACTGTAGCATATGCTGAGCCAGCATGGAAAGTTTTACAAACATCAGTTAAGACTCACAAGTTTTTAGAGAGGAGGTAAACCAGCAACTTCACAGAGATGGACTGCATGTTATAATATATCTTTTGCTGTATGCTTCTCAGGAGATTATAAAGAGAAATCTGGAATTCTCAGTCCTTACTGTACTCCCACTCTCAGCAGCCACCTCTTATGCAAACCCACAGTGGGCATCAAAGCAGTTCTCCCTGAAGCCATTCCCCAAGAACACATGTTCTGGGAGTTGCCTATCTTTCTGGCTCTGCCCATGGGTATGTATCTATCTGCGTGGCTTCCAAATTCACTGCAGATGCAGCTGCATACCACCTCTGTGAGTATATGCACACACACTCTGAAGGTTAAAAAATAGATCTTGTTAGCTAACCACTATTTATCACGCAGTAGGGTCTGACAGTCCCCTGTTTCCCTCACTTGCTCTGAAATATATGCTCTAATATGAAAATGGCTTGCCCTGTTTGTTAGCAAATTGTGTTTTTTGCATCGTTGTAATAGATCTCTATGCGTGTGAATATGTGTGTGTGTCAGAGGGACATAAATCTGGAGAAGAGTAGGCACTTCAGTTAAATACTCTCAGATTCCACTCTAATCTCTTGTTACTGTGAGTGCGGAAATGGATTCCGCACTTAAATTTTCCATGTGTGGTCTCCGTGGAAAGTAACATATAGAAAGTTTGGTCTTAAGTCTGTGTCACCATTTCATGTTGTGAGAATAGGATGGAAAACACTTCTGCTGTAAGTTTCAAATGTCATTTTCTAAGAAACGTCTGGAATTAGAAACTTCAGACTCCATTTCCTTCAGTTCTCATAGTCCTCAGTGAAAAAACTAGGTGACGCAAATTGGTCAAGGGGTTCTTAAATGGCCAACTTCATTATAACAACAACAACAAAAATATGTTATCCACACTTCAGAACATTTCAGAACTCTTGGACGACATTGCATGGAGTTAAAAAGACACGTTTCACCATTTGTGAAGCAGCAGTACATAACTAGGGACAGGATAACAAAATGTTTGCAGCCTCTGAAATGCCATCTTAAATGATTTGAATAAGAGGTGAGCCAATATATAACTTCACACAGCACTTCATAGTGGCAGAAATGCCAAGAGTATCCCACTCAGCTATAGGGAAAGGTGCAATTCCCCCTTATGTTCTATTTCTTGATTTTTCCAGCCCTGTTTTTTTCCCTCCCCATGAATTGCCTGTCGCCCCCACCAGCCTCCTTCACCTTCCCACACAGATCCTTTTTTGTAAGCAACCGTGGAACGCTCCAGCTATGCTTTAAGCTAATGCAGTGCGATAGAGGGAGAGGCAACATCAGGGAGTCGGAGTTCTGAAAAGTTAAGGGCTGAATCTCTGGCTTCAGTTCAATCATTAATCGCTGTGCATCTGGCCCCACGTTACTCCTGCACAATTAACTCAGACACATTGCACATACCTTGTCTTTTACATTAATGTGTAAAAAGTGAGTTTACCCTTTCCTATGCTATGTCTTGATTGAACAGCATGGTGAAAATGTCAAAGGGACGTCTGTATAGTCAAGGAGATATTCAGTACATTAGGGTCCAAAGAGAACCTGAGTTACAAAGTTTGAATTTGCAGTGCACCTTGAGATCAGCTAACAGTTGTAGTAGGATTCTTTTTTTTCCCCCATACAACAACTTGGGTCTCTGCTAGGAGGAAAATATTTGTAGACAATAAGGTTGAGAACTACACATATCTACAAAATGAAAAGTGGAGACTGAGTGGTGCTACACGGACGGCTTCATCTGCTGTCACTTTAAGAAATCATTGGTTTAAATGTACCAGTTCCTGCCTGCATACCAGATTCCATAACTGCATAGCAATTTCAGTTGATTACTATTAAGTACTGTTCTTTCACCCTAAGGAAGACTACAGCCATTACAACAGGTGAAGGCTTTGATACAGTGGTGCTTTCTGTTGCTCCAAGTCATACCCCATGCTCACAGAGCTTGCTATTGTTTTACAGCACTTGTGGTGTATTGGAAGAGCTTCAGTTAGTTGGTGTTTGTAGCACACTATATTGCATACCCTGTGTTAACTCCAATGGCTGCCATGGCTCATAATGGTAACTACCTTTTGTTCTACCAACTCTAGGCAAAAAGCTACTAAAGCCTAGCAGGTATTTCCCAAAAGCAGGCCTGAAGTACTGAAAATAACACACATATACATACATACAGCTATCCTGGTTCTGACTTTCCTTCACTTAATTCTTCCTTTGCCATTCTCTGCTACAGTTCTGCCATAAATCCAAAGGCAAAGGTACACTTCACCTCACTTTCCACATTCTCATTAGATTGCCAGTAGTTTAGAGACAGCTGTCATCTTGTATCCATCTCAACAAATACTTTAATGGCCCTTCTCTGAATTTGTTCCTCATTGAGTGTCCCTGTACGCAATGCCAAATCACACAGGGGAGAGCAGAGCAAGAAGAGACAATCTGAGAAGCTTTTAACCACAATGATCTTTCACTTTTCTGCCCAGACCAAAAGCAATTTTTTCATCTAATTTTACATTCCAGGAATTTTATTCTACCTAAAGAAATCTTGCACTTGGATTTGTTGAGATAATTATTTTTAAAATTATAAATGTATGTAAAATTTAACAAACAAAGCACAGCATTTCAAATAAAAATGTCAAAACGTTTCTTCTGGAATTTCAAAATCTCAATTTTTTGACACATTTGTGAAGTTGTTTCTTCTGGAGCTAAATATACAGAGCTGGTAAGAAGCTGTACTGCAAAAAATTCTGCCTGCCTCTGAAAAGCCATGCTGCGCTTGCTTGCATTTCTGCATGGCAAGAGGGTCCATTTAGCAAGCTCGGACAATGCACAGAACTGCCAGCACTGCCCCTCTTGGCTGCCAATATTGGCTACTGTCTGCTGCCTACTTGGAATCACTTTGCTGGGGATCATATGATCTCCTAGCATCACTGCCAAGGTTCCCAAGGCTTAGGGGTCTAGAGTTCGGTACAGACATGAAACGTTGCTCTTACTCAGTTTGCACTACTCAGGAGCAGTAGTATCCTTCACACAGAAAAGGAAAATGCTTACAGATTGAGTAGTAGTCCAGCAAATTCCCATTAGTTTCATTTCTCTCCCCACTCCTCAAATAAATGAAACCAAACAAAAACTGCTGTTGATCACCACGTGTTCAGAGTCATGAGCCACTTTCTCAGCTGGGCTGCAGCACAGTTTTCCTGACTCTCAGTGTAATGATGCTGATTTATACAAATAAGGCACATGACCCACAGTCTATGTTACACATCCGTAATGCCATGCAGTCTCAATTTGGCTTTTCAAAACCTACAGAAATCCACAAATTAACACCTCTTAACATTATTCACTTCAGCTTTGTCCTTTTTTTCTTTACTTTTTTCTCTTTTTTTCAGTAATCAATTAACAGTTATTTTTGAGTTAGGGTTTGTCTCTTGTTGGTGGGTATATTTATGACACATGGTTACACCTACAAGAATACATTAAAAGTCTTTTCATCAACTTGGAGCTACAAAAGCAAACCAGTGCCTTGTGTTTGCTATAATTTTTGAAGACCACATTTACCAAAATCAAGCAAGAGAGTTCTATTTTCCACGACTAAAGGAATCCAGGGTAAACTTTTAGAGAGGCTGAGACAACACAAATTACTTCAAAGTACACTTTTGAAATGTTCAGCAGCATTAGCAGAGTGGCATGCATAAAACTTTTACCTGTGTATCTCCCTTCGATTAACTCCTTTTTGAAAGAGAGAGAGAATGTCGTTTCTCGTGTAGCATCTGCTTGAACAAAGGAGTAACAGAGACTGAAGTGCATGCTCTGGGCACCAGAATCTTGTGCAACTCACTTTCATCTTGTAGCTTATCTGGTAGGCAGGCCCACTGGAGGCATGAATTCCTAAGGATAAGTTATATTATATAGCATGTGACTGGATTCAGCCAACTCACCAGTGATGAATTTGCTTTTCCTTTCAGAGTTTTACTTGCTTTTAAGCAGAAACCTTCCCAAACAGAATTAGTCTGTCAGTGTAATCTTTACCACAGTGAGACATGATGCAAAAACAAAAACAAAAAAAAAAAAAGAAGATATAAATATGCAAGATACAGATTCTCAGTCTTGCCTGAACGTTATACTAGACAAAAGTGAATGTATTCACGTTTATTGTATACGCATGCATAAAACACCCATGACAAGAGTGATCCTATCTTTAAAGGCATGGGATTACATCTCTAGAAAATAGAATTTGATTCCCAGCCTTGCTACTGAATTCTTCTGTGACTGGAGATAATACATGTAATAGCCTAGTCTCTCTTTCACTTACACAGACAAAACAGTCCTTTGGGGTCAAGGACCATCTTCACTGTGTGTTTGCATGTTGCCTAATAAAATAGCTCTGATGCAATTTTTTCATATTACAAGTAAGTTACTGGTAGCTCTTTTTTTATGCCAAACATAGATCACAATGAAGGCAGTGTTGGGCAAATTCTATAATTAAGGACAACATGTTTCTAGTTTCATTTTCTCCTGTTGTAATGAATACGCAAACCACTTGTCTTACAGCACCAGTTCAAAGCATTCAGGATGCAGTCAGCTACTTGTCTGTTTGGGGGACATCAGTATAATATATGCTGGTACTTCATAAGGGCGTTCTTCAGACAGGCAGAAATTTGAGACAGAATTCATCAACACCTTTTCTCCGACTGCCAACGCAGAGCCGTGGCAGGGAGATGTGAAATATTCTGTAGCAGCTAAGGAACAGAGGACCTAACTAGGGAAAGCAATGAAAACAGTGCTCCCCACATGGCAGTGCAAGGGCTATGGAGCCCATACCCAATTCACACCAGCCAGTGTTTGTCCATGTTGCGTCAGAGTCGTGTGGCATTATTTTAATATATCTTCTGGAAAGGGAGCAACTTTTAAAAACGTGATACTGCACATTATCCACCATCACTCTCGTTCATCATCCTCCTCTAGGAAACACCCACGTCCCCCACGTTACAGAAAGCTCTGAGCCAAAGACCCCGGTTGCCCATTAACTGCTGAGAAGAGACCAAGCACTGCTTTCCAAACTCTGTGTCGTGATTATTTACCGCACAGACCTCTGCTTTTAAATATGTGTTTTAATTTCCTATAATCCCAGCTCCTACCATGATTATGTGGAATTCCATTTATTCTATTTGTTCTATTTTAAAAGGGATGAAGTCATCTGTGCTGGAAACTATGACCTGATTGAAGGAACTGAAATGCTGCAATGTCTCAGACACAGCTCTGGCACATGAAGAAGTATAAATTAAACTCTTCTGCAGACATTTGATCTCTTGCTATGAAAAGGGATATTGTGCTTCCTCTGTTTAAAAGTGTTCTCTGTCCACTGTGAAAAGAACTCTGTTTGCAATTTTTTTTTAAAGTGTGGCATTTTTTTCCACTCTAAATAGGATTGCAAATTAAGCTTCGGCATGTATACACACTGAGTCTATATATTATTGACTGCTGTGAACTAAGGGATGCCAATGCCAGATCTCACAGATTCATTAACTCCCTGATTCAATCGTTACCAGCGCATCTAAAGCTTCTGAGCTCCAGGACTGTATATACCACAACATTCCACAATTGCAAACCATTTTTGGTCATCAGTAACAGACAGCAAAAGACAAGGCAGCATGTTAATCCGCTCAACAACCATTGTTTATGGTTATCTACAAAAATTCCAGCAGACATACAAACTCTGCCCTTCTAAGCATAACGTTAGACACCATAGAGATATAACCATTTCTTTATTCATAACTCTTAATTATGTGTCCCTCACAACCTCTTAAAACTGTTCTGTGCAGAGGGATCTGCTTGCTCTAGTATTTTAAATAAATATGTGTAAAGCTGGGCTCATGCAACAAGAGCTATTATTTAGGATGCTGTACTGTAAAGTAATTCAGTAAAGTTAGCCATCTCATGTTATACATTTGTTCCAGAATTAGCTCAAATTGCCTACTCGCCTCTAGAGCTAGGCAAGCCTAAAGTGAGAATAGCCATGCCAAAAAATAGTACTTGAGTTGTTGCGGGGTTAGCGACAGATGAGGTGTGTGAACTACAGCAAATTCCCCCTCTCTTCCGCAATCAGCCAGACAACTCATATTAATAGCTAAGGAGCCTTTTGTGTCAGTAAGATTCATGTTAGGGGCAGTACTCTTGTTAATACTTTGGTAAAAACAGACACTCAACGATTTCTTTACCAAATGCTTTCATCTTTCAATGATACTGAACAAGATCTCCAGATGCTCAATACTGACCCGCCTTTGATCCCATGAAAATTGGGAAGGAAAAAATTCACTCCATGCAGGCACTGGAAGCAAACTAAAGACAACAAAAATCTCTCTTTTTGTAAATCTCAGTAATAGATTTTTTTAACCTATTAACCCTCCAAAAATCAGCCTTTCTGTTGAGAGCTGAGCTATTTCTATGCCATATGAGGCCACCATCAGCAACAGCATTCTGCAGTGTGGATTGTTTTGGAATAAAGTGTCCAGGATAATGCAGTCAGGTTGTTCGTTCTGGGCAGGATTTGATCTGGGATGTGCCTCATTTCCTTTCACCCTGCAGGAGACCAGAAAAGGGAAAATAACCTTCCTCATCTTTTCCTAAACCTCCCAAGTTACTTCCCCTTTCTGGGAATTCATCCATCCCATACAGATCAGTTGTAAGACCCTCTCTTCCAGCTGATGGTTGATCAAGCTAGTGCCAGAAACAACACAGTCTCCTGTCCCTGCCTTAAGACAGTAGCAAATCTTTAAATAGCTGAAAGATTTCCACTGAAATGTTTGTTAGAAGACTGATTTTTTGATGATGATTTTGCTAGTCATCATTTGCAATAGAGTTATTTTTCCTTAAAAAACCCTGAACCTTGTTGAGACAAAACACTTGAGTTTTTAAGCCACAAATATTTTGATAGTACCTCTATTTAATAGATTCTATCATCTGTAATTTTCCCTAAGTTTTCCATTGCCAATGGAGTCTTACAGGAAAAACAAACAAATAAAAGCTCTTCACTATCTATTCCCTACTTCTTTTTATTTCACAATAATATGATGTTCAGTCATTGCTCTTTGATGTTCCTTTGTGCTGGGATTTTCAAAGGAAATTAGCTTCCAAAATACAGTGACATTCAGCAGCAGCAGATTAGTCTAACTTCACTTGGTAGCACTGAGCATTCAATTTCAAGAATATATATCTTTTCAGTACGCATGTTTTTTCAGCACTGTTAAAATAATTGCCACCTGTGACCTAGAGATTGACATCTTCTGTGGAATTTAGTCATTTTGGAGATTCGGGGTGCAGTGAAAAAAATCAATGTCCACTGGAAGACTGAAAAACTTCAGTAGAAAGCACCTTACCTTTTAGATTTTGTTGTTTGTTTCTTTTTGTTGTTATCATTTTTTGCATTCTTTCTCTTTGCTTATTTTTTGTCAAAAGTTCTTATGTCATCTGTGGATGCTTCAATGCTAATAAAATCAAAATAGCATACTCTTAATTGGCCGTGCAACTTCTGCATCATATTTGCAGTTATTTTGTCAGGTTTTGAACTATATATTTGAGTGTTTCATTGCTCTTCTGGAACAGACTTCAGAGATTGTTTGAGTGCCTTTGGCGTTAATGGATTTGTTTTGCTCTGGTAAAGAAAAGCATTTTCAGTGAGTTAATGACTTAGCAACTGGGCAGTTGCTCCAGAGAGAAGAGAGCTAGGATTTGGTCCCCACTAAGGGACAATGTTTTACATGCAGTGATCAGGTGAGGAAAAGGACTGTCAGTCAGAAGGAAGTGGAAACAGGTGTGCTAATCAATAGGCCATTATGTGTAATACAAAAAGGTGGATGACAGACATCTCTAAAGACAAGCTCAGACGAACTTTGCAAGAAGCCCAAGGAGACATTGGGTGGGTGTATGGCAAGGATCTGATCCTGAGATCACCCAGCAGGCTGGGTTCCTTTTGGGATCAAATCAGGCTTTCCTGCAGAAGTGTGTTCAGCTGCCCAACTTGAAGCACTCCTAAAAATACCCATGTTCTGAAACATTGTTCTTGGAATTTAAATAAAAATACCAGAAGATACCACCACAGGAGAAAGATTTGGCAGGATTGCAACTGGTGAGTTTATGCCTCGCTTCAAATCATATCTTAAGCTTGTTAAGCCTTCAAGGTAGATGCATGCAGGAATGGAAGATTTCGCTGCTGTTCCTACTAACTGTCCCAGTTTGTCAAACAATGTCCCACTGACACTGGTTACTCCATTTCCCAGTGGTGCCTTCTGGGAGTGGCACAAGACAAACCAAAGCTGTTTTGCCTCTTGTTCCAGGATTTGAAGTAGCTCCCACAGGCTTCTTATGAGAACGGTGGCGGTGGTGTAAAGCTCATTTGGATGGGGCACTTGGAGTTTGTGTCATGGATTTTCTGAAGTCACTGAAATCCCATGGAGCCACCAAGGTCATCAGGAATATACTGCACCATTGTACAGTGAATGATCTTTGGGTGTGACAGCAGTTTCCTAGCATCTGTATTTCTTTCAAACTAAAATCACAGTCCAGCTTCCCTGGCAACTTTTCTGTACGTGGCTGCTATACAAGTGGCTTTCCCAGTCACTGCAGAAAAGGACGAGGAATAGTTTGCTACCAGCTGAAATATATCTTCATTAGGAGTATGGGCCCTTCTGAGCTGTAAATTCCTAATTGGAATTTAATAAATTGAATTAAAAGATTTATTTTTTTTCCCCCAGTGTTCTAACATTTCTACTCCCCCCTTTGTTTATATATTTGTAATTAGCTATCTAGTCCTAGAGACTATCAGAGTAACAGTGTATTGAATCAAGCCACTACATATTTCAGAGTTGGAGACTCTGATCACCTCATTTACTCCAACATCCAGGAAATTTCTGAGACCTTATGGATATTCTCCAACAAGTGGTTTTCCAATTCTTACAGTTGGAATATATATCTAGTATCCTTGTATTTAGTATCCTTGTATCCTTGTCTCAATCCTGGTGCAGTGATGCAGCTAATATCCCAGCTGTGTCCCCTTTACTTCTTATGACTTGGAGACAGACTGGGGTGTAGTGTGCCCGTTTTTGACAGCCTCTTATTAAAGTTTACCTGGGATCCTAGAAGAAAAACAACATGCTGCAGTGGCATCTCCTGTAAATGCCTATGGAGGAGAGGCATGTGTCTTCATAGCTGAGAACATATTCACTCTATTCTTCCAGCAGTTTGTTGCCTTAAAATAGTTTTAGCAATCCAGAGTACCGAGCTGCATGAACTTCCCAGAGGTACATAGCTCCTGCTAACCAGGCAGAGCATCATGCAACTCTGCATAAGGATGAGGAAAGAGAAGTAGCCAAGTCTCCTCACCAAAGCTACTTGGATTCAGTGCTGCTGAAGACTTCACAGCTTCCTGAGCTGGAAAGCTACAATAATTTATCTGAATTTCACTGGTATTTATCATACATGATGATTCACTCCTTCAAACCAGAATAATAAAGCACTGTGACAGCAGGTATTTTCTGATGTCTCGAAATCCCATGTTGTGAATATAGCTTTAGTCTGTATTTGGCCACACGAGTGGCAAAGGGACCACATTTCTCCAGAGTAGATATTCTCAAGAAAAAAAACTAGCAAAAAGCTGCAGTAGGTCAGACCATCTGGCTCACAGTCCTGTTTCCAATTGTGGCCAGAAGTGGATGCCTGGGAAAGAGTATAAAAATAGAGCAAGAAAGGGATATTTCTCCACAATGCTCTCCCAGCTTCCAACAATTTTTCACTCAGAAACTTCCTGCTCTGATGAAACTATGTCCTCTCTTCCAAAAAAGCAATCTCTTGGTCCTGTCTTCACACTTTAAAGCTAACAATGAACCTAACAGTTTGTCCCTTTTGCTGCTTAAAGCAATCCACTTGTGCATAAATGTGCTCCTACCAAACTCTTCCCATATATATCTGGCTTCCCTCCAGGCATGCTACTGACCATTACAACAAGATGCTGAAGGCAGAGCCAACCGGCATCCACTGCTGTTTGTGGCTGTTGTTATCACAAGTTACCCTTCAAAAGGAAGAAGAGACTGCATCAAAAGAAGGCCAAGGATGTTGTTTCTTCCCATTTCCCTCCCTTCTCAGGAACGACGTGGCAGTAAGGTTGGCTTTGCCCAGAAATATCAAGAAGTTATTAACAATATGTCAGTATTGCTCAGTGTTTTTTTCCACTGTCCCAGCAAAGCTGCTCTTGAGAAGATAAAAAAAAAAGTTATCATAAAACTAGGAGAAAAATATATAGTCTCTTTGTAGTATCTCTTCTGGACATAGAAAAGCACTGAACAGCTTTCATCAAAACCTTCTGTAAACACTTCATTTTTCTTGATATTTGAACTGTGATAATCAAAGTTCAAGCTGTGCTTATTATGCACTTGTTTTTTAAGGAGGGGAGTGGGTAAAGTCACATGGTATTTTTTTCCGTTCCTTGATTGGCTTTTATGACAATGTTTTTGGTTCAAAAAGCCCCAAAAGGAAAAAAATATAATATACTCTGCTTAAGAAATCACACATCCAAGCCTAGGATTCATTTCCTAAGAATGCTTATTAAAATTCAACTCCATGAATGTCCATGAAAAGAGTTCAGAGTGGACACAAACTCTGGCAGCGTGAATTAAAGTTTCAAATGAATATTAGCCATTCTTTTAACAGCATTCATTAAATCCTATTTTACAGTATTAATCATAAAGACCTCTGAGAGATGTCTTCAAGCTCAGTAATGAAATTAACCCATTAATTTATGATGGAATATTTACCTTTAGACAAAAATGTAATATTACAACTATTATTATTTTAATAGTCATTATTACTTTCTTAAAAACAAAATAAAAATTAAAAAAAATTGTTGTACCTTTTAGAGGCACTTCAGTAACTGTGTTGTTCCAGGATACAAAGGGCTATAGAGCATTGCCCACTCTGACTAGTCCTCTGAATGGGGCCTTTGTTTCATGTGCTGTTTTGGTAGGAAATGGTTGCTATTTAGGTCTCCAAGAGGGAATATAAAACTATGCTCACCTAATCAAACAGACCAGTAAATACAGCAGTTAATCTGACAACTTCAAATTCCTGAATTGCATTTGGAGAAACAATTTAATACAAACAATCATGTAAAACCTGCATTAATCATCTACCTTGGGTTACTAAGATGCATAATTTGTTTTAATTATTGCAAATTCATGGTTCTAAGTGACATTTCTAGCAGTTGAATGTTTTATTAAAACCAAAGGAGGGAAAAGGTACTGCTAATCTGTTTGCATCAACAGTGGATAAAATAAAAGCAGCATTATCATACATATCAGAAGATAAACGTACCATAAATCTGCCTAAAAGAAAGTAACTGTCCTACGTATTCAACTTTAAAACAAAACAATTGCTTGTGGACTAAATCAATTGTATTCACCCTGGTGGCAAAATGTTCATTTCTGGGTAACTCAGCATGGTGAATGTGAATCTGGATGTATGGCTTGTTTTGCTTGAATTATTAACATGGGCTCACAGTTACCTCGAACAGGTTCAACGGGCACTTCAGGAACAAAAGGGAGAAAGGGAAAAGTGCATGCAACAAAAATTTCCACCTGCTGTTTCAGTGCAATGTGGAAAGGCACTTGAGAACAACAACAGAAAAAGGCTTTCTCATTTGGATATAGTCAAATACAAGGATGTAAGTATTATATTTATATCTCGCACCTTTCAGAACAATAGCAACGTTTTGCATGCCTGTCCTTGCAGTCTAACAAGGTACTTTGGCCAAAGCTGGCTGTTTTTTAAAGCATTTTTTAGAGCATTGCACAAATTCTTTCTTCTCTCTTAAAAATAAAAATAAAACAAAATAATCCTACCTTTTAAAGGAGCCGTTTTCACTTCTGGCTGAATGTTTATTTTAGTGTCCCCTGCAAAGCAGAGGGCATTTTACCTATAAAGAGCAATTATATAGTACTGGGACAATTTGAATACTCGAATCAATGCTAGTTAAAGCTCAGTTAAATAGACTTTTACAGTCCCAGAACTCTTAATCTCCACGGAAATTATTGTTAGTTTATTGAATCAACAATCTTGGAACAATAAATTATGATGTATTTTGTTTTACCAAGACTATCTTGCAGCATGTTTAAAAAGCACAGCCTTATGAATACTGCAACAGGCTAGGGGGAGTCTTCCAACGAAGGCTATGTGTCTGTCCCATTATGAGAAAGATTAGACTGTAAAAGTGAAATGAACTAACGGCAGCAAAAACCCAAACAACAACAAAAGACAAAGAGAACAAACAAACAAAAAACTCCAATCTTAAATACAGAAATTTCCTGGGTTGTAACTCAGCGTTTTTCTAAGGGGAGCTTTTTCATTTAACTCCTTCATTGCTATCAGTACCTCATGATTTTATTTTACACAAAGTATGGAACACCTGCTTTATAAGAAGTCAGATATTCTAAAATACAGGAGCAGAGATTGATCTCTACTGCAGCCAAAATTTGAATAGCTCTACTAACTTTAGCAGCATAATTCTAGGTCTACATCAATGTAGCAGTGATCACAGCCTTACCCAACAACTGAAAACGTATTTTCTTCAGAAAAAAAATCACTCAAAATGATACCAGTGGAATTAACTTAACCTTTGGAAAAGAGCACATTCAGGCTTTTAGATATCGTGTAGATAATATCCACTGCCCCATAACCTTTTCCTACTCTATATTTTTGCAATACTTATTGTAAAATACCCTAATCCACTGCTGTTAAGATGGCAGAGTAATATGATTAATTTTATTACAGTCTGGACATATGAAAATGTTCTGTGTACCTAAACCTCACTGAATCCAGTTTGTATCAGTTCCATCAATAATCAGATATCTTCTGGTGAGGAACTGGCTGCTTCTGCTTACCTTTTCCAGAGAAGTGAGTTGGAGCAGGAACTGCGGCCTGTTCTGACAGGGACAGATGGCAGGAACAGAGGCACACCATAGTGGCAGTTCTTGACTTCAAAGTGTTGGCTGTTCTGGAGTAAGACAGGGGGGCTTTTCTGGTGGTAATGAGGAAATTCCCCCTCACTTTAACGTGCCAAAATTTCATCCTAGGTTGTTTTCTTTCTTTCTTTCTTTCTTTTTTTTTTTTTTTTAACTAGTTAGTGTCAAGGTTTCAATACTGGGACACTTCCTGATGAGAAGCCAGATCTTTAGCAGGATGTAAATTACCTTAACTAGGTAGGAATTAATGATTCTACACAGATTTGAATCAGCCTAGCACTTAGCCCAAAGACAGCTAAATCTGTATCCATGCTGAAAGAAGGCAACTGCATGAGTTGCTATCTCACTTCTGATCTCCTATTTTTGATGAAGATTTTTGAAGCTGGAGCCACAGTGCCTAGCTTATGTAAGCTTTGCTTATTACACAATGCGCTAAACATAAGTAAAAGTAGGCTGAATCATATGGGGATGAAAACCTGGCCAGAACCCCCAGAAATCACTGAGGTGGGTGTGAGGAAAATCAGCTGCTGTAATTATGATGGTGGTTGTGGGGGATAAAGGAGCAGCCAGATTTGGCTGAGTTTGAAGCAGTACTTTTTGATTTACAGACAGTGTGTTTTGACTTGTTGTCAGATTGTTAATTTTTAACTCTAGCTGTTTGCAAGTTTGCCAGTGACCAGGCGGGAAGCATTCCTTCAAATTCTGCCTATGTCACCAGGCAGCATCCAATCGCAGATCATTTCAAGATGACTCTTCTAGTTAATGCAGACTGTGGCCATTTTGTCTTGTCTCTAATTCCTGTTCATCACCTCTCTTTCTCTGCAGCCTGCCATAAGACTCTAGTGTGCTGCAGCATTATTCCTTTTTATTCTCAAACTATGCACTTCTCAGACCTTTTGTTTTATTACATCAAATGCAAAGGAAGAATTTCTATGGAAAAGTTCTAGCATGCACCTGACACGGCTGCCTGTCTTTTTTTGACTATGTTTTATGTTTAGATTTAGGAATATGCTTGTAGAGCTGAATTTGGCTCATGAAGCTTAGGACAGTTCAGGAATATTTGGATTTAAAAAAAGCCAAGTACCTGCTGAAAGCCATTTTAGTGCATCTATTATTCAGGGACTTCAGATTGCACCATTAAAATCTATGGAAATTTTGTCATTTATTTAATCAAGAAGAAGCTGATAGTTCAAATTCTACATCTAAAATCTAAATATCTATCACTTTGTAGTAAAATATATTAGACAATGCACACTGTGCAGGACAACGTACGTTTTCAGTAATATCTGCAGAAAATAATTCATACCATAAATGATGATCCAGAGCTACTCTTCTAAATTTTTCCTACACTTCAGATTAAGCTCCTCTACTGTCTCTGCAGCAACTGTATACAATTATCTTCTCTCAAATAGCATCCCTAAAGCAGATGTAATTAGGGATCTTTGGAGTCAACATATGCATATCTTAATTACAGAACCGATATGGGATACTATTTCTTCCAACATTTACTGAAAAAACCCCAACCCAACAAAAACAACAAAAAAACAATCCTCAAAACTCAGGAACATCTAACTTGATAGAAAGTTATTTTGATGCTAATATTGATTAGAACGTACTCAGCTAAAGCAACCACTCTGTGACACTGAATTATTAAGTGCGTTGTCATCCATTCCTTAGCAATGCTGGGAGAAGACAGAAGATTTGATTTTTCACTACAATAATCACTTAAAACTGAAAAAAGTGACTATCTAAATGCACTTTCATGCAGTCATAGCAGCGTAAATGGCTAAGATGCTAAGTAAGTGATAAGCAAATCCTTAGCTTGAAAAATTAAATTAACCCCTTGGCTTCTTGAGCTTCAAAATGTTTTCAAGTTTGGCTAGCCTTAGTGTATTACTTGAGAGGGAAAGAGAGAAAAAAAGAAAAAGAGTTTCTGGGATGCTAAGATCCCAAATTTTTCTTATGACTCAAGAAACTAAACTTGGAGATCAGAAATTATTGAAGCATTTCATACATTCATGAGATTTGATCAATATTTATGAACAAAGCAAAATATGGAAAATATTGGATGTATAACTACTTACTGCTTACAGCATCTGTGTATTTTTTCTTTGAACTGTCATCAATGGCTTCTCAGGAAAGCTTTTAGCATCCCATATTTTCTGTACAGGCAAGGATATCTTCACTGGATGGGCTAAGGCCTACAGAAAAAGAAACAGGAAATGGAGATGCTTGGCTTTCAGTCTCCACTCTGAAACTAATCCCCTCAGTCTCCATTTCTCCCCTTGAAAATGGGAAATTTTAACACTTATTTTCCTTAGTGGGTGGTGTTTGTATTTCCAGAGTGGTAGTATGCTTCACAACTGCCTCATAAATTTAAAAAATAATTCATAGATAAAGAGGGCTCCTATGCAATAGTTATTTTTTGAGAAAAATGAGTTAATAATAATTATCCTCAATTAACTCTTTCTTAGGATAAATAAAGACATTATAATTGATACTAACAATCTCCTTATTTGTTTTCCAGTTCAAACTCTTTACCCTGCACTTATCATATATCATACCTTTCTTCATCTAGATTTATTTGTAACTGTTCTATTTTCAACAGATTTTTAATGTATACTTGTTGCAGGTGACCTGCCCATTTCTAAGGACACTGAATATTGCTCATTCTTTAATGGTAGAAATGTGCTTAAGTGTGAAGACAAGAGGTCTGCACTAGAATGATTTTCACAAGTAGATACGACACAGGTATTGGTGTATTTCTTTTATCCTAGTTTAATTAACTGTAGGCTGTGGAGGAAAAAAAGACAACATGTCTCGTTTTAAGAGATGTTAAGAGATGAACCACTAAGTGCCTTCTGATAGGGACTGAATCTATCCAGGTTTCTTGGGTTGGGAATGTCATATGGCAACTTAAGCCAGTCCTGAAGCCCAAATATCCAACTTACCAACAATAGTTTTTCACTTGCATGATATCATTTCATGAGGAAAATACTGATATTCAGAGATATGCTAAGTGGTCAAACTTAGCTAAAGTAGGTCAACCTTTTCACCTTTTAAAATACCTTGATTAATTTTATGATTCATGTGGTGGGGTTTTATCTATCTATCTATCTATCTATTTAAAACTGATTGAGGTTAGTGAAGTTTTTTCTTATGGAAACTGCATGAACTTGAATTACTGCTGCCCACACTTTACAAGGGCACTTACTGAGTAAACAGTCAAGGGTAAGGGTTGGGATATTTCAATTCAATAACAGTGACTCAGCAGAAAAAAAAATTGGACATGAGAACTACAAATCATTATAAACAAAGTAGATGTGACAAGAATAATTAACCTAAGCAACATATCCCCAAATCCCGAGACGCTGTTACTGTTTATAACATGTATGCCTGTGATAGGTATTAAAGAACAAGAGTTAAATTCAAAAAATATATTGCAGTTTTGAAATTCAAAGCTAACATATAGAGCCATACTTTTTTTTCTCCCCTGCTTGTACAAGGCAGAGTAAGACTCCAGAGAAACCTAAGGTCACCTACCAGGAGTAGTGAAACCACAGCTGGGAGCCACGAACACAAACTTGTCTGAAATCAAATGATGGCAGCAATTGCACTGACTGCTCAGCATTTTGCATCTCCAAAAGCAGACATAAACCAAAATTAAGTACTGTGACTGATCTCTAAAAGGCCATGGCTAAACGTCCAGTAAGCATATCTCATTGTTCAGAGGGCAAGCTGCTGACAGGAGAGTACTTAAGGGAAAGATGATTCCTCCAATGATGGGGAACAACTGCAGTAACAGTGAGAACAGTTTTACTGCACTCGAGTTCACTGCCAGTTCTTAATCAAAGCCTCAGGGCATTATTGAAATAGAAGGATTAAATAACGCTAAGCAATAATGAAGGACAATTAGGATCACAAATTATTTCCCTCCAACTATGAAGGCAATGCATGTCCCTCAGATGCCCACCTTGTCACTCCTGACTGGCACTTTGAAACTACCCATGTAAACATAGATTATATCCAGTGTATGACTGCATCTGAGCGCTTTTAGGCATTTTTAGTCAGATGACAACTGCAATCCTCCTCTCTTTTCACCACTTTAGTAAGTATAGTTGGTTTGGAGATGGTTTTTCTATGATTTGTTTGTTTTCATAAGGCCCTTGGCACAGTATATACATACTTTAAAACTTTCCAGTATTATCTGAGTGAGGAGGGCTTTCAACAAAAACAGTGCAGGTGCTTCACACTGACCTGAACGTGGTGGGACCAGCAGCTGGGGACACTGCCTTATCTTGGTCAGTGGGTTCCCCATCTCAAGCTCCTGCCTCACCAAGATCTCACCCTCAGGTGGCAGTTTCATCATTCGGATAACAAACAGATCCTGTGGCATGTTGGATGAAGAAATATCCCAGGTACTTCACCAGGCGTTTACATGCTAGGACTGAGAACTGAGCAGCGGTGCCAGACGTTTCTCTTCTGTCTTTTCTTTGATGCTGTCAGGCTGAGATATTCTTAATTTATTTACCAACCACAGAAGGTTCTCAGGGTTCTCACAGATCAGCATGCACTCCTGGTGCACTGAAAGTTCAAAAGCCAGAGAATGGACAGCAAGTTTGTCACCTTCCCGCCAAAGCTGCTGCATCCTTGAATGGATTTCCGCCATTTTGCTTGCAAAGGATGAAGAGCTGGGCCAACGGAGAGGAGCCATTTCCGCCAGGGCTCTCCCTCAGGCCCTGTGCAGCCTGCTCTGTGCTCCTTTCAGCCCTCATCATAGACACAGGCTGCCCCCAACCTCTCCCCAAAACTGCTGTAGCTGCCTGCAGTAGGCCAGAGGGCCAGATATGCCAAAGAGCTGCTGGTGACAGGCTTCTGGCCCTGCATGAATGCCAATGCAGTGCAGGGGAATTCCACTGCCTCCTCACTGCTGTGCCCTGCCTAAAGGCAGCCCCACTACAAGTTCTTACTATTTTTCATCCTGACACATCAGACTTTCCTCTCTAAAGCACTAGACAGGGTCTTGTTTTTAATACAGCCTTACAAAAGGGGAGTGGGCTAAGACACAGGAGCTCGTGATATTTCTTTCTTACTGTAATTATACTAATTGCTTGTTTGTCCTACAGCTGAATCATCCCTACCTCCCCCGGATCATGGCTCCAGCTGCTGTGAAATCCAGTGGTGAAGGCAGAGCTCATTAACTGTGGGCTCCTCTGCTGCAAAGGCCTGCCAGCAAGCCATGTGTGGGTCATTTCCCCACCAAAATCTGCCTATTTGTTAAAAACTTTAGAGGGATTTCCTCTTGTCTTCCTTTCCTCCCTCCATCTCTGCTGTGGGGAAGGCTCGCATGCCAAGATGCTCTTTGGTACCAGGGAGAGCAACAGCAGGAGCAAGGTTCAGCTTGCATCCTGCAATAGGTGCTGCAAGTGTGTAGGGTAAGGAAGGAAGAAGGACACATGTCACACATACAGCCCTCATACATAAGGGATACATTTGAAACTGCTGAGGGAAGAGCACAAAGGCAGCCTGTTAAAATCTAGCTGGTCTGGAGAAGGACAAAACACATTGCTCAACTGATGACTAGTTGAGAGGCACAGAGGCCGCAAGCAGCTGGCCCTGGGACACACCAAGTTCAGCCACTGAGTATGGATGACTGATCAGATTGCTCAGCACTGAAAAAAACAACAAACCAAAACCTTACAGATTGCAGCTTGACTACTCACAAACTCTTCCTTCCTTCACAGGACAAAAAATATCCATATGATGAAATTGTTTTGCTTCGGCTTTGCCAGCTGGCAGCGTTGTGACCTTCCTTATTCATGCAGGCTGCCAAAGATGGCAGTGACCTGTGCTGGTCATACTGGAGACTGGGGATTGCTCTATTACTGGGCTATTCAAGAAGGTCCATTGTATTGCTACAGGCAGTCTAGATTGCTTTGAAATCTGACTGATCCATTTGCCCATTAGAGGCCTTTCAAATATTCAGTCTATTGGTTTTTGAGGCTGGACTTGCCTGCTGAGAAGTAAGGAGCAGCCTCAGATCAGGAGGAGGTTACTGCAGCTCTGCAACAGTCACTACTTTCAGCTATCTCAGATTCATGCAGACCAAACACCAGGTCAAGAACATAGGCAGCCACATTGGGAAAACTGTACCCACCAAAGACAGTTTGAAAGTTCATCACAATAGCAAGTAATGGAGAATCCCGTCAGGGAAATCACCACCAATGCAGATAACTGTGTAGTAAAGCTGCTGCACTGTTTTATTCTGAAGGCCTTTTTGATATAAAAAAATATTTTTTTCATTAAAAACATGACTGTTTTACAAATAAGTGTCATCTTTTAAATTTCTTCACTTTCACGGTTTAGTGTTGTTTTGGTTTTTTTTTCTGTTTAATTTCCTCCCTTTCTTTTTCTTCACATTTTCTTTTAATTTTTTTTTGTACTGAAAAAGAAAAATGTCAACTAAAATTGACAAACATCTCCTATTTCTTTTTGTTTGTCTGTTTGTTTCAAAAAGTAACAAATTTAAGAAATAAATGAAGGAAAATATGACTGAATTTCAACTAGCTATACTTTAGAGTACTGAATGAAACAGTCCAATACCAAACTAGTGTACTCTTTTGAAGCTGGCAAAAGGTCCTTTCCAAAATCTGGTATCGTGTTTCTTGAACAGTATAGTAGTTATCCAGCTCTTTGCCACAACTGGATCTAAAAAGAACCCAGTACCACTCAAAGTAGAACAAGTGAAGAAGGTTTAAGTGATGGAAAACTGTAATGGCTCATTCCTTTTAATTACGTAGGTTTATGTACAAGCATGGATGTTACACTAAGCTATATTGTTTGATATTAATGAACACCATAACAAATATACGCCTATCCAGGAGCTTCATCTTGGTATACAACAACTGTGCCAGAGCAGCTGGTGACAGGGAGCACAGGTCTCCCTTTTTTAAGGACGGTGTTTGGCAGAGTTTGGCTGCTGGTGATCAGCCATTTCAGGGCAGTGCACACAGGATATGTGCATAAGTACAGGATAAAGTTAAACATTCATGAACCTGTCCACTGAAGGCAATTGTGTTTCATGTTTACTAGGATATTATACAAGGGTTGCTCTGAAAGTACTGCCTCCTACTTTATTATGTTGGCCCATGACATAAGAGTTGGATGTTGGTGGTATGGTAGGAGAGGTTGAACTTTCCCACCAATATCCCACTACGTTTTATTGCCATGTGACAGATGGCAGCAGAGGGGCAGTCTGATAAAAAGATATCTGACCTGGAAGTGTGTATGAAGCAAAGGTGTGTCACTGAATTCCTCCATGTGAAAAAAAATTGCAACAATGAATTAGCATTCACTGATGTTTGCTGAACATTTATAGAGACCAACTGGATATGAGCATAGAGAAATTTCATAGAATCACAGAATCATCAAGGTTGGAAAAGACCTACAAGAACATCCAGTCCAACTGTCCACCTATCATCAATAGTTCTCTATTAACCATGTCCCTCAACACAACACCTAAACATTCCCTGAAATTTGGACTGCATGGGCAACATTTTCCTAGCAATGATGCAATCATAGCAGCTGTGTGGTGTGTGATCTCTGCTGGTGCAGATTTTCGCAACTGTGTCATGCAGGCTCTTGTTCATCACAGGTGAAAATGGTCACTGGTGGTGAAGACTGTTGCAAAATAGTGCTTTATAGCTGAGGATTTGCTCTATCAGTGTTACTGTGCTCTTTGTATCTGTTGTAGTTTCCATGGAAATAAATAGCAGGCATTACTTTCAGAGCGACATACATTATTAAACATAACTTTTATTTCCAATGCACTTAATAAAATGAAGCTTCTTTTTAATATGATAACATAAAATAGCCATGACAGCTGCTCATCTTGTAGGCTTAAAATGCCACATCAGCCTGTCTACTGAGCCAGATCCTCTGAAATGACCAGTAAAACTGAAAAGCTGGTGCAGTGTTGGGTCTCAGCATCTAAGCTGCCATTGTTCAGCTGATGCACAGCAGCTTCTTGATCCCCAGTAACGTGGATGTGTGTATGAACTGTTGCAATCAAGGCTCAATTAGAGTTCAGGATCTAACTGAAGGGCACTGAAATCACATAACTAAGCAGCTGAATATCTGACCCACCAATAATGCTCATGAGACTTGTTATTTCCCTGGGAGTAACAATTCGTGAGGTCTGTAACAGACAAAAAGAAAGGTGAGGTCCCTATCTCAAAACCCCAAATCTAATTTCATGGCAAGACAATAGGAGACCACTGAGAAAAAAATTGCAGGATAAAAATGGCTAGAAAAGAGGAATGAGGATCCAGTCATTTCTGTTCACGTCCCTGGTGTGACTTTCTCTGTGATTCCTTGACAGCTTAGCTTCTCTGGCATAATTCTGTGTTTTCAAAACGGGAACAAAATCTTAAATCATAGAGCTATTTGATAACGTTTGCAAAGTTCTTTTAGCTAGAGGGAAAATCTTGGCTGCACAAAGGGACTATAATAAACCCAAGTTGACTGCTCAGGGTTCCCCTACTGTGACATAACCTCTGTGGGTGTAGGTGGCTCTTGTTCACACCGATGCCCCTCAGCACTGACAGAATGCTGCCTGGGGAGCTTCTGGAGCATTGCTGCAACAAGCAGTTGGCTCAGAAAGTCCATAACGCCTCAGACACGTAAAAGTCACAGACAGCTCCAGATACCCTTCAAGTACAGCAGTGGCAGAGACACCTCACTCTTTAGGCTCAGTCTGAGTGCAATCAGATCTGCGGGGCTCGAGTCCAAAGACAGGAATTCGTAAGTGCTGTGGTCACAGGGAGTTCTCTATCACTGTGGCAGAGAAGTCCGAGTTCATCTCCACTGGATCTGTGGTAGAGGCTCTTTGTATTTTGTATGGAGAGGGGGTGAAGGTTTTATTCACAGGACCTTTCAATGTTGCTGTGGCCACAGGAAATTGAGAAGTTTAAATGGAGGCCAACAGGAAAAGCAAAGTGTGGCATGCTCTATGCTTATTCAAAGCCAGTGAAGATTGAGAACAACAGTTCTATACAAAAGGCTGTTTATATCAACCAACGCTTAATTTTAAATTTCCTGCATGAGTCACGTTTTTGGTATCTTTTTGTCCTATCTCTTTGTCTCTTCAGTCTCCACTGGACTGAAAAACATGAGGACCACAGTGTTAAAAAATATTTTTTCCTTTTTCAGGAAATTCTAACAGAAGGAAACCACCAAGATTCACCACTGGCACGCTGACCACCAGGAGCTGAAGGTGACCGCTCTCACAGAGGGAAGGGTGAATAACTCATCCAGGATTGTGGAAAATAAGGCACTGGCTTGGAAAAGTAGCTTAACTGAACCCCCTTTCCCTTACTTTAAGGTGCCACCTTTAGGAGCATTTTATGATTAACGTGTTGAGCATCCAAACCCAGCAACCCAGCTCTAGCAGGAACAGAGTTCTGCTCCTCTGAGCACCGAACTCCACGTCAGTCACTTCACCCACACAGCGCTCCACATCTCTCTGATTACTGAGAGCAGCACCAGGGGATGTCTGTGATGCTTCCCATGTGAGGAAGGGGCCTCAGGAGAGCACTCCTGAAGGCAAGCAGTGCACAACATTCTGAGCAAACTGGTCTTTCCCTTCTACCTGCAGAGAACAGCTCTACATCAAGGTGCTGCCTTCACCCCCTAAGAAAGCCCACAGAGAATTTGTGTGCTCAGGGTTAATGGCTTTTCTAAAAAAAAATCGAGGTTCTTGCCTTAGCACACAATGAAAATGCATGTTTTTCTTCTTAAACACATTTCGGCTTTTGTGTGCATGTGTGAAAAGAGCCCATTATTAAGCCTGAGTTATTTAAGCAATATTGGAAATGCCCCTGCCCTTTTGTTAATTTGCTTGGCTTGGTGCACACATGGCATTTGTTTTATATCATGTGTGGAACTCGCTTCTTTAAAAAGTCTGCAGGTTTCAAATTCCTTCGCTTTTGATAGATGTACTGTATGTACTGCTAGGTTAAAAAAAAAAAAGTTACAGGTGGCCGCTATTTTTCCCAAATCGGCCCACAAAAGCCCCTTTATTAAAAGAAGTCCTTAACGAAAAAGAAAAGTAGGGCTACTGTATGTGAGGTTGCAAAGATCTCTGGTGGAAATATTTGGTGTTTACATTTTGCTGAACTATTTATACTGCGGACACATATTACACTAAAGGCTCTTTTTCCCTCACATAATAGAAATCCTTGTGACTGGATTCTATATACTTAGTATGGTTTACATTTTTTATCCAGCCTTACCACATTTAATTCCACCCTGCTTTCTACACAGCACTGAGTGTCTCGAAGAGAGCTGTGTAACAGCAACACCTTCTGGAGGCCGGGGGGCACTGGAGAACATTGCTGCCTGTGCAGCTTGTTGCTCTCGCCCGCCAGAGTGCATTACTAATAATGCAGAAGTTTGCAATAATAATTAAGATACATCACTAACTGTGCGTGCATTTATTGCTTCATTTAGCAGTAATTGAAAACTGTGTTGTTGTTTTTTTTATTTAATAACTCTTTCGGAGTCTTTTTGCTCACACTGCTTTTAACGGTTAACATTCAGTATTTTAATTACACCGGGTTTATGGCTCTTAGTCTCCGCTCTATACACCCTTTGTTTGAGGATGTGAAAAAGCAGAGGAGCACCCTGCCGCTCAGCAGCTCAGCTGCCTCTTGTCCCCTCTGAGCAGCACGAGCCACCGGCGCCCAGAGCAGTGCTCCTAACCCTGATGTTGAAGTAGAGCTCCCAGAGCCACCAGCAGGCAGCCCAAGAGCATCGGCCTTCACTTGCAGCCAGCTGAGTGCCTGCAGTTCTCTCCATCTTAGACAGAACCATGGAATATGCTGAGTTGGAAGGGACCCATAAGGATCATCAAATCCAGCTCCTGACTCCACACATGACCACCCAAAAGCGTGCACCATAGCCTTCCTGTAAACAAATCCCTTGATGCTGGAGGGCCTTTAAGGACCTTTTACACTGGGGCTTTTAAGGTTTTGTCAAAGAAGACAGGAGACTCTTTCCACAGGCTGTTGCAGGATGGTTTTGTGAGCGCAGACAGGAAACTGTGTGCTAATGGCGGGAGGACTCATTTAACTCTCTAGCCTCAGTTTCTGGCAATATTTACCTTGACAAAGTATTTCAGAGAGCTACCATCATAGTAATAACAATAATACTTCTAACTAGGTCTTTGAACAGAGATGCAACCAATCATTTTCACACCACTGTTGCAAGGAGAGTACTGCCAGAGAGAGAGAACTGAAGCTGAGTGAAGGAATCTGAGAAGATGTGGATAGATGGATGCCCAGATGCCCTATCCCTGGAGGCGTTCAAGGCCAGATTGCCTGAGGCCCTGGGCAGCCTTATTTAGTGAGTGGCAGCCCTGCCCTCAGCAGGAGGTTGGAACTGGACGATCTTCAACCCAAGCCATTCTATGGTTCTATGACTCTCTGATCTACTGAGAGACAAGAGGCAAAGATAGGAGCAGAGCACAGCACTGGCTTCCATGTTCAATCCTCTGGGCTACACACTGCAAGCCTCAGATTCACTATACATATATATGCTTTGATGGTGCAAAAGTGGTAAACAGTAACATTCTAAACAAGTAGGAATTATTTAGGAAGAGGACAGTTAGATCATGAAGAATGCAATTGGCTGGAAAGATGCAGGATTGAGTCCAGATGAGCCTTGTAAACTTTTTCCTTGTACACAAAGCAAGTCACATTCTGAATGGCTGGGCTGCAAAAGTGGGTGCTTTTCTTCCTGAGGTGCCACTGCATTGAGGGTCAGATCTAACCAATATTGATTATTTTGCAAAGTTGATAGGTTTCATTTTCAAGTAACAAAAACAGAGGAGACAAAAGCTTCCTCATTTGGTACCGATATGCCTCCGAGCAAAATGTGTCTATGTTCTTTGCTGTGTCTCTGCATCTTTCATTCCCAATTCACATCCTTGGTCAGGATTTTATTTTTGGGGCTTTTTCTTTTCTTTCTGCACACCTTCACTTGTGTTGTCTCCAGCAGCACCAGCCCTTGCCCTCCTCATAAAGAAGCAAACATACCACAAAGTGTGAATTCAGTGCACCTATCACCCACAAAACTCTATTGTGCAAAACAGCTTAGAGGAGAAGCCATATGAGAAATGCAGGAAGAGATTATCTGTCACAGGAGGAAAAAAAAAAAAAAAAAAAAGGAAAGAAAGAAAGAAAAAAAGCCCTGCAAGTTATGCTTAGGTGTGTCTGTGAGGGAAAAGCTGTTTAGGAAAACAAGTTTGTGAGCAGTCTTTGTGATACACGTCTCTGGGAAAGTACTGAAGGCTAATGACACCCACAGGTGCCCAGCAGTGTGTGATATGTACTCCTCCCAAGTAAGCAGGGCAAACACCCCTCCTCTCCCTACCCCACTCTTCACTGAGTAACATCACATCTGCACTTTAAAAAGGCGAGGCTCTCGACTTGATTCTGCATGAGGGCAGCCTGAGCAGCAGGAAAAAAGCCTTGGGGGGCAGCAGGCAGCTGCTCGGAGTGGCCAGGTGAGGATAGCGAACCGAGCAGTATGGAAAAGGCCATATGGCACCAGCTGTGCTCCAGCTCCCAGCAGGACAACCTCTTTTCCTATGAATCTCATTTCCACAGCGTGCATGAGAGTGAATTGCTATTGCAGTATGCTGTCCTGTCCTTTTCCTCACCTGTACCTGCCCCCTCCAGGATGCTGGACTGTCATACAAAAGAAATTAACAGTGCAATGAAAACTGCAAGCACCGAACCCCACACTCAAGGGGGTGTTCCCTGCTACCGTCAGAAAAGGAGTACAAAATGCCATAGGGAAGCTTCTTTCTTCTCCTATTTGCTTCAAGCAAGAAATAACTTCACCTGTTTCCCACTCCTCACCAGGAGCCATATGGGATGAGCCATCAGGACTGCCAGAGAGTTCCCCAAGCCCTTCCCTCTGGTCCTGCAGCATGGCCTCACTCCAAGAGACATCGCTGAGACACAAACTGAGTGCTGTGGGTGGGTTAATCCCAGAACCAGAGGGCTTGTGGCAAGCCACCCACTGGACTGAGAATCTCTAGTGGGATTTTAATACTTCTGGTCCAGGATCCTCAATCACTGATAATGACAGGCATTACCTGACCCAGCCAACAAGAGGATCGCAATAGCTGTTCTCAAGAATTTGCAAATCGTTCTCCAGTTCCTGGCTCCTTCCCTTTGACTATCTTGGCAGCCTGTTCTGGCAGCCAGACTATCTCACCTAAGACTTCTCCAGCTGGTGAAGCATCTTGGCGCTCCTGCCTCTCTATGCCCACACACTTTCATCAACTTCAGCAGTAACCCTTTTAAGTGTTATCTTGCAGGCCTAATTACTTCAAATACATTTTCTGGCTGACAGAGTTGGACAGGTGGAAATTTAGCGCCATCTATCGTTAACTAATGAAACACTAGTATAGTGAGAAAGCGAGAAAGGCCCTTTCCTGACGGTAGCCTTGTCTGTAGGATTTCAGCAGCACAGCCAAAGCATCCCTCGTGTCCACCTGGAGCTCTTCTGCTTTGAGCCCATAGGTGAAGCCTTGCAGTTTTCTTGAAAAGGCATCCATAGGTCTAGGCTGTGACCCTTTTAAATTTCTTCATTTGGAGATCTACTGTGAGAGCCAGCTTTCTTGTAGCTTTATAAGATTTCTTGATTAAAACTTGCCATGAAATACTATGCCATTCATGTCTTTCTCCACGTATTATCCCATTTGTACCTTGGTAAAAATCCTCTGTCCTGCCCATCTACCACAGACAACCACAAAGCTGGGCCCTGCTCAGTTTGCAGGCCCCAACCCTTGGTAATATGGCCTCTATCACCTGTCCTACTGGGGAACACAAAGTAAAGGGACCAAGTCCAAGTGCTCAGCATTGCTGGCTGGTGAGGAGAGGACCATGCTTCTGAAGAGTCATTAATGAAGCTGATGGTGTTCTTTTCAGAGATATTGAGACAAATG